>NC_136483.1:132439636-132604636 GCF_053919585.1 Euprymna scolopes | reverse complement strand
ATATATATATATATATATATATATATATATATATATATATATATATATATATACTTTTTCTTTTCAGGAGGTTGCCATTTTTTCAGTTAATTGTTGACATTTTAAACAAGCTGCATCCCTACATGAACGTGAACATATGTGACATAAAAACTTTCCTTCTCACAAGTGTGTTCGCATGATAATATTGTGACTCTTTAAATATCGTGTAAGGCTACTTTAAGATTTGCAGATTAGACCACAAATATTAACACTTAGCGTTGTCAGATGTGCATTAAAAGCCTCCTCATATAACTCTCGTTTCTGTCTTTGGCTGTGAGATTTCAGATGATTTACAAAACCAGCTTTTGAAAAAAAAAAGAAAGCATAACTGCCACATGCAGTACACTTCAGTGCTCGTTGTAATTTTTCTGACATCATATTTTCGTCCTGCTTTCTTAAACTTTTTAAGATAGCCAGATCTACACGCCGCTCTTCAAAAATCTTACATTTTTTAAAAAATGTTTTTTCTCCACATTGATCGATTTTCCACGTGGGCTTCACAATTATGTACATCCAACTCAAGAGTTTTCAAGTTGTTTTTCAGAGAATCATTAAACCCTTTTCTTCATTTAGGTTGTAGTCTTTTACTCCTATCTATTTCGCCATAAAAGAGTTGTTTAGGAATACTTTTGCCCTCTATTCTATCAAGTGTCCAGTCCAGCACAACTGATTTTGAATGATTTTCATTTTTAAACTGGTGCTATTTGTTTGTTCAAGAAATACAGTGTGTAGTGCTAGAGTTTTGTAGTTAATATTAAGTATTCCTCCGAATACAACTTTGGTGGAATCTTTCCAATAGCTTAAGATGCCTTCTATATGTTGTTCAAGTCTCTAACCCATATAGCAAAGTAATGATAACACATGTTTCGTATACACTTAGGTTTGTTTCTGATGTGATTCCCCTATCTAACCACACGTTGTCCAGTTTTTTAAAAGCAGAACTGGCTTTGGTTGTTCAGTGATTTATCTCAGTATACAGCGACAGTCCTTATTCAGCCTATTGTCAAGATATAAAAATTGTCCGTAACATTTAAATTCTCACCATCAACCAAGATGCTTGGTTGAACATTCCTATAGGAATATATATATATATATATATATATATATATATATATATATAAGTAATGTGATTGATAATTTAAAATTTAAAAATCAAATTATAATTAAATTAAAAATCCGTTTCATAAGAAGGAACAATAACAAAATCAATTATCTGTACGATCGTTTCGGAAAACAATGCTTTTTATTGTGGTATACATCAAGTTATGTACAATAATTACATATAGTTTTTTAATAAGCAAGGTCTCCTCGTCAGCAAATTTTGAAGGGTTTTTATTGAATTTAAAAGACACCATAAATAAACCTAGCATTAAAAGTAAGGTAGATGAATCTGAAAAAAATTTAAATAAAAGGTCTGGATTTAAAATTTATGAGAAAATTAATATGGGTTAGAGATAGAAATAAGTAGAGAAAAATATAGATTTGAATTTACATAATAAATTTGCTTTAAAAATATATAGAGATATTTACCTTTTAATTTTTCGCTTTTTGAAATCAGGAACTATGGTTAAAATATTCATTTAGATGTTTGCTATAGCTTTTTATCTTATTGAATGACGAATTTTAAAAAAGGGGGGGGGACGCTCGTGCAGTAAATTATTTCCGTTAGCGTATTTTTGATTTAAAGACGCTACGGTTTATATATAGAAAATGTTGCTTGTGCAATTACATATTTTAAGGGGAGATAATTGTCATATTTTCTTTACTTTATTTATTTGAAGTGGGTAAGGGAGATAATTAGTCTAACTTAATTTATTAAAAAAAAAATTGTAATCTATTTTTACTAATAAGTAATTTTTAATGATTTAAGGTGGTTTATATTTATTAAATTTAAACCAACGTTTATGACTACATGTAAATATAAGCTCCTGTCTTGAATTTAATAGTTTGGTTGTATTTTTTATATTTTCATATTTTAAAATTTTTAGGGTCTCTTTTGTACATAGTGCACAAAATTTATCTCCTGGTTTATATGATTTGCAAGTTCAATTATTCGCCATTTTAAGTTGAAAGGAATATTGCTGTTTTTTAGTTGCCAAATATAGTTGGATAGAGTAGTTTGGTTTGATAGAGAGTTATTTTTAAGGCTCATGTAAAATTAAAAATGTTATCTATAGCTGCACAGTATCAAAAACTCCAAATCTACATGAACCTATTAACAGCCATAACTCAACTACCAGATTAAATAATAACACCAACTTAAACCAATCTACCGATCAATTACTAATCAACCCACCATATAATAATCCAACAACAGACCTAACGAAAATAATCACAATAAGCAAGAGGTAATATATTTTGGTTCCACATCTGGCCTAATAAAACATAGAATTTCAACGCACAAACATTCTTTTAAAAATAACTCTCTATCAAACCAAAAGTAGTTTGGTTTGATAGAGAGTTATTTTTAAAAGAATGTTTGTGCGTTGAAATTCTATGTTTTATTAGGCCAGATGTGGAACCAAAATATATTACCTCTTGCTTATTGTGATTATTTTCGTTAGGTCTGTTGTTGGATTATTATATGGTGGGTTGATTAGTAATTGATCGGTAGATTGGTTTAAGTTGGTGTTATTATTTAATCTGGTAGTTGAGTTATGGCTGTTAATAGGTTCATGTAGATTTGGAGTTTTTGATACTGTGCAGCTATAGATAACATTTTTAATTTTACATGAGCCTTAAAAATAACTCTCTATCAAACCAAACTACTCTATCCAACTATATTTGGCAACTAAAAAACAGCAATATTCCTTTCAACTTAAAATGGCGAATAATTGAACTTGCAAATCATATAAACCAGGAGATAAATTTTGTGCACTATGTACAAAAGAGACCCTAAAAATTTTAAAATATGAAAATATAAAAAATACAACCAAACTATTAAATTCAAGACAGGAGCTTATATTTACATGTAGTCATAAACGTTGGTTTAAATTTAATAAATATAAACCACCTTAAATCATTAAAAATTACTTATTAGTAAAAATAGATTACAATTTTTTTTTAATAAATTAAGTTAGACTAATTATCTCCCTTACCCACTTCAAATAAATAAAGTAAAGAAAATATGACAATTATCTCCCCTTAAAATATGTAATTGCACAAGCAACATTTTCTATATATAAACCGTAGCGTCTTTAAATCAAAAATACGCTAACGGAAATAATTTACTGCACGAGCGTCCCCCCCCTTTTTTAAAATTCGTCATTCAATAAGATAAAAAGCTATAGCAAACATCTAAATGAATATTTTAACCATAGTTCCTGATTTCAAAAAGCGAAAAATTAAAAGGTAAATATCTCTATATATTTTTAAAGCAAATTTATTATGTAAATTCAAATCTATATTTTTCTCTACTTATTTCTATCTCTAACCCATATTAATTTTCTCATAAATTTTAAATCCAGACCTTTTATTTAAATTTTTTTCAGATTCATCTACCTTACTTTTAATGCTAGGTTTATTTATGGTGTCTTTTAAATTCAATAAAAACCCTTCAAAATTTGCTGACGAGGAGACCTTGCTTATTAAAAAACTATATGTAATTATTGTACATAACTTGATGTATACCACAATAAAAAGCATTGTTTTCCGAAACGATCGTACAGATAATTGATTTTGTTATTGTTCCTTCTTATGAAACGGATTTTTAATTTAATTATAATTTGATTTTTAAATTTTAAATTATCAATCACATTACTTAATATTGAATTAGCTCTAGGACATCTAACTATCGAGCTTATTATATATCTAAATTACAACGAGCACTTTCTATTTCCAGTATTTTAATTAAACTAGTAATTTCACTGTTACATTAAAATACAATCAGCTCTTTAGACTATTGTTCTAATCTCCTTTATATATATATATATATATATATATATATATATATATATATATATATATATATATATATATATACGCATCTTGATTGAACATTCCTATAGGAGAGGAATGCATAACATATGTTTTCATTAGATTGATGGTAAGACCAAAAAGTCTACATGCCTCTAATACTTTATCCATAATCAGTTGTGTGTCCTCTTCTGAATGTGAAACAAGGTCTGCATCATCTGCATATAAAAATTCAAAAACAAGATTCTGAAATGTTTTCTGCTTTGCGTTGAGGCATCTAAAGTTAAAAAATTTTCCTAAGGTACGAAACCGAAACTTCACCCCAATATCGCAATTGTTAAAAAGTATGCGCCAGCATCACAGTGAAATATATGGAAATAAAGTGCGAGCAAAGATATCACCCTGTTTAAAATCGTTTTCAACTGATATTGGATCAGACAGAAACCCATTAAAGTCTACTTGGACTTTCATATTATGGTGTAACTGCCAAAGCATCTCCACAAAACGTGTAGGACAGCCTAGTTTCCTGAAGAATCTTCCAAAGTGCATTGCGATTGATCGTATCAAAAACTTTTATCAGATCGATAAAAACTTGGTACTTCTCCACTCATTTTTCCATTAGCAGTTGCTTTCTCTTTTTGTAATCAATTGTCACAAATATATATATATATATATATATATATATATATATATATATATATATATATTTGTGACAATTGATTATATATATACATATATATATATATATATATATATATATATATATGTATGTATATATATATCTTATTAATATTTTTAACCAAAATTTAATATAATAAAATTCCGGTAACGTACATATAGCAATAAAATTAAAGTCCAAATTAATTGACTCAATTATTTAAGTTTCATGATTATCACTTTCCATAATCGAGCCTGCATTTAGATATTCGCAAAAATTCAAGAGAACAACAGAAAATACACAAACAGATGTACTCATTTCATGTTTTGTTGTCTTGATTTTTACGAATATATAAATATATATATATATATATATATATATATATATATATATCTATAAAAGTGAATGTGTCTGTCTGTCTTTCTGTGTACATTTCCCTACGCAATAACTCTGTCAATTTTTAGTCTATAGACTCGAAATTTGAAATACCGGGTACTGAGATTTGGGAAAATCGATGTGACGGGTGTCAGCAAGAAATTTGGCTGTTAAGGGGTCAAATTTCAACGATTTGACCTTTAAGAACTCTACCAAACTCCTCCGACAATTTTGGGTCTAGACACTTGAAATTTTAGATATAGGTTCCTTGAACCTGGATCTAACTTAATAAAGTGATTTGAGCACGAAACAATAAATTTTAAGGGGTCATAATAGGGGTCAAAGTTTTAAAAAATTAACCATTTTTTTTGTTTTTTTGCTTTTTTTGCACATCATACACCTCCAAACACCCGAGCAACGCCGGGAACCCCTGCTAGTATATATATCAAGTATTAACAACTATTTTAATACCTACGGACAGTAATGTTTCATGCTTACGCAATCATACGTGTAGGAAGTGATAATTACTGCTGATCGCGAAATTTGAACCAGTCACAATTTCATCATAGGAAAGCATCTTACCTCAAAACCTCCAACAATTAACACAGGAATTTACCGGAAAATAAATACCTATAAATGCCAAATAGGCGGCATACATAGTAAACAACTATAATGCATTTTCTCTGAAAAAAACAAACGTTTTTTATTCCTAAAAAAAGAAGAAACTTTAAATTCTTAAAGGAGCTTTATGACTTAAATATTTTAAAATAAATATTAACGATTATTTTTATACCTACAGACGGCAATGTCTCATGCTTAATCGATCATATATGCATATAATATAAATCATATATATATATATATATATATATATATATATATATATATATATAAACTGTTTTTGAAAAGACATTTTCTATTCCGTTTATACTTTCACATGAATTTGTTAGACATGCATTCCGCAATCTCCCACCACACTTTTCTTTAGTCGGCATTTTTAAATATCAGTAGCAAATGGAGGTTCAAAACGACTGGAAACAATGTCCAGATCAGCGAAGAGAAAATACAGCGCTTAGAATTTTCAAGGAATTTTGAAACACAGATGCTATGTGTAAGGGATGCTAATGTTGTCTATATTCAGTTTAATTTAGTTTTATACAAAATGCGCAAAATAGTTCATAACCTCAGATTTTTGTTAAATTTTTACAATAGACTATTCCCCAAATGCCGATTACTTGTGAGTATTTTTTTAAAGAAGGGTATAATATGGACACAACCTCCTATTTAAAAATTTAAAAAATCAAATGTTGCAGATTTACACTGAATCTGATTCACGGTTGTTTGCTGCCAATTAAGGAAGATTACCTTAAGCCTTAAAGTTTTAGACATTTTACAAAAATCATGAAATGGATTTACATCAAAATCAGAATAAGGATTCTAGATATAAGCTTTAGTATCATTATATTGTAATTATAATCGTGGTAAAGAACCGCAGAAGTAGTTAAAAACATTTCTGTTTGTGCAATTAATTTTATTTATCTTAGGACGGGTACTCTTCTATTTAAAGATAATGTCTAGCTATTAAGACAAACGGATAAGCACTCGCCGTATTCGCCGAACATCACGCCTACTGACTATCATTTCCTTAAACATCTCGACTTATTCTTGCAGCGATAAAAACGATAATCGCAAACGTAGATCCGACAAAGATTATTTTTAGATTCCGTTTAGAAAATTTGTTTTTCTGCGGAGAAAAATGCGTTGGTGTTTGTTTTAATTAATAACATAAAAGTGAAGTTGATTTATGAGTGTTTCAAGTTCGAGATTTGAGATGACGACTTTTGCGTCTGACATTTTATTTTTTTTTTCCCACTGAAATCGACATTTGTATGAAACGTGTTTATATTATCACTTTCTTCTGCTTCTCGTTTCGTATTTTTCTCTCTTTATTTTCTCATTTCTTAAAATCTCTTCTTTGCTTTCTTTTTTTTATTCCTCTCTTTTATAGTAGCCAGCGTAACATCCTTTTTATCCATTCTCTTCAATTTCTTTCCTTTTCTCCTTCACAGAAGCCAACTTTTGCATCTGTTTACCCTTTCTTTGTCTATTTCTAGTTCCCGTGTTACTTCTTTTTTTCTGTCTGAAAATATTGACTACCTGACCTAAACTGCACCAAACGTCGATGTTACTGTTTTTTCTTTCCAATCTCAATTATGTTCTTCGTAGTCAAAATAAAAAGAACAATTTTTCTTTTATTGAGATTGTCGGACTGACTTCCTCATCTTGGTTGTTATAGTCACAATGTTTCGGCCGTTTTGCCCTCCGGCCTTCATCAGGTGTTTTGTATCGAACTGGGGAACCGTTTGTTAGGACCCAACCCTTTATTATTATTACGGGGGTACCGTGTTCGGACTCTAGCTAGGCTCTGGGACATAGTTGCTGATTCTCTGTTTTGAATGTTACTTTTCACTGCCTTCGTTCATGGCTGAACTCAGCACCTTTGGGTAACTGTAGACTTTGATACAACGTCTAGGACCGCTCGGCCATATGTCCTATTAATTCTTACTCTTTTGTATGATTTGAATTATCCAAACTAGTTCACAGGTTGATTGTAATTCTAACAACGTTTCGTCCGATATAATCTTCGAAATTCTTCAGGTGTACCTTATAGAACTCGGGACTCTTTCTGTCGAACTTAGGAATCTGTACTGAATTTCGAATAGCACCAACTATACCGTCCACGAGGGTAGAATGATCTCGTTCCGTCTGCCATGATCAAATAGAAGTCTTAAATAATCCGTAGTTATACTCCGTTCGAAATTCCGTGCGACTTGTGAGAATATCATTCAAGATGAGAACAATAGTTCGAATCATCCAAATAATACAACTTGTTAATCCCAATCTCAAACATTCAGAAACATATTTCTTATTTTGCTTCATGGTTTAAATTTAAAAGTCTTCCCTTCCTTTCTTTTTCATTCCCTCTTTCTTATTTTATTGCTGTTTTTTTGTACTTCTTTTTTTTTAATTAACTTCTTATTTATTTCTATTCTATGTAATCGTCTGAATTTAACGTCTGTTTTCATTATTTCTTTCTATTTTCATTCTTTTTTTCTCAATGCATTTTATTTTCTTCTAATGTATTTGTTATTCTATTTCATTGTTTCAATCTAACTTCCTTTGCTTTCTTTATTTCCGTCTTTATTTGCGTTTCTTTCTCGCATCTTTCTTTGTTTCTCCCTGCCAGAAAGTTTAAAATATACCAAGCATCAGAAACGCACCTGCTTTTACTATTCCAGCTAGATATCAATCTCTCACAATTAATATTAATGGAAAATGTCACGTTTATTTTCCATTTCTCTTTTTCATGTTCATGTGGATGGTGACCTGTATAAATACACATTAAGTCGGTGGTTATGTCTGGTTTTGTAGCATTAAGCGTAATAAATCTCCTGAATTACACCTCAGGTCACCATCCAGGTACCAACCATGTTCAATGTTGCTTAACCTCTTTTATATGGCAATGTAATGTAATAACGCTGCAAATGTTATTTCACTCTGAAGCATAATCAACTGACAGCCATACAAGGTCTATCATAAAATTGATGAGAAATGAACATGAAAAAGAGAAATGGAAAATGAACGTGGCATTTTCCATTAATATTAATCTGTGAGAGATTGATATCTAGCTGGAATAATAAAAGCAGGTGCGTTTCTGATGCTTAAAACAGAACTTTACTTTTAAAACGTAGCAAACAAATCATCGCAGCATAAACAATCTGGCTTTTCGCTTTTTTTTTCATTTTTCTTAATCTTTTTCTTCTAGGGGATGGGACATCCAACCAGATGTCTGACATTTACCCCTATTTTAGTGAGTCCAACCAAGAGATCTTTTCAGGATTCTGGCCGTCCCTTTCAGTGCAATCGTTTGTATTTCACTTGCACTTGGTTCACCGGGTATGCTTGCTATGTACTTTTTAAAGTTCTTTTTCATAAGCCCAGTTGCTCCTATGATGACTGGTATAATTGAAACGTCTTTTAATTTCCAATTTCGTTTCCAATTTCGTTTCATATCATACATAAGTCCTTGATACTTTGTTATCTTTTCCCTCTCAGCTCTGTTAAGCCCTGTATCATTGGGTACACTGACCTCTATTACGGTCGCTTTTTTATTTGCTCTGTCCCAAATCACTATATCTGGTTTAACAGCTGCGTTTTCTAGATATGTAGCAGTAGGGATTATGTAGTCATAGTGAATAGTGTAGTTGTCATTCCCAACTGTTCGTTCGGGTAGTGTGTGTCGTGCTATGTGGTTGAATATTTCATAGAAATAACAAGAATAGTTACGTCTCTCTCTCATCAATACCAGAACATAACGCGTTCAAGCGAATATAGTTAGGTCTCCTTGTTTGAAAAAAATTGTAGTACAGTAGAACCCCGGGATACGGCATTATCCATTCCGGGGTTGGGATCCTAAGGCGAAATCGCCGTATGGCGGAGCCTAAGCAACATTTTATATAGTACACATTAAAAATTAGTAACAGAATACAATACAGTATATAATACATATGTATACTATCAAATAACATTACAAATAACACCGTAAGGCGGGGACAATTCCGTAACCAGGGACCGGAAAAAACTTCGTATTCCACATTGTACCCCGAAGAATCCGTATCCCGGGACGAACGTATCCCGGGATTAAACTGTAGTAGTTTTACTTGTTCTTTTCCGCATTGACAACGTTCATGGAATAACACCAGTACACATTTCTGTTTCGCGTTTAATGATGTTATTTAGTGTAGGTTTATTACACGAGATAAAAATTACACAGTATCAATACACGGTTTTAGAGATCTTGCCATCGGTCGCCATAGGGAAGGAGATCTAAAATTATTTAACAAACAAAACGCAAGAAACTTGGATACTTCTGTCTGTCATGTATTTATTTTTTGCGTCATTTCCGGTGAACAACTTCCGCTATTTGCTAAATAACGTGGCTGCCATTATTTTACACTTCAATCAATTTTAGGAAAAAAATTAATAAAAGAATATCCGGACAAACACACGATAAGAATGTGCAGTAGTCTGAAGATATTGAAAAACTCCAATATGGCGACGTAATGACGGTTTCGCCATATGTTTTTTGAAGCCAATTATTTTTTTTGAGTGGGGGTGATTATAAACACTACAATAAGTATTTTTTTAAATTACGTTTTTTACAGAATTTAAATATCTCCATTTTCTTCTATCTGCATTTGTCTTCACCAACCCTTTTCCATTCTATATAATAACTTTTTAAAATTTTTTAGGAAAATATATTTGTCTCTGATGAGATGTTTAATAATCTTCAACTATTTTATGAAGCATGTGCAAAATATATTTCATAAAACATGAACGAAAACTATAAGTGTGAATTAAATACATATTTTGTTTTGGTAATGATAACTTATGATATACATGCTCTAAATGTAAAAAAAAATCTAACGCGGATTAATCTACATTTCGACGACAACACTCGTTCCCTTAGGGGTTAAAATTTTCTTAAAATTGAATATATGTATTTTAGATCTTAAGGGCTTTTGTCCCCATATATCGCTTAGATGTGGGGATCGTAGATATTCAGCGCATAAAGAGTTGTGACCACTTCCATGTTTTTGCTCAAGTACTTTTGTACATACGATATAAATTTTATCAAAATAGGATATAGTTGAAGTTTTATAGGAGCTTTGGCCCCCATATCTCAATTAGGATTAGGAGTGCACTTGAAAATTCAGGATCACTCATATTTTTCTCCCGAGGATTTTATGCATATAATAAAGAAATTATACATATATATATATATATATATATATATATATATATATATATATATATAATTTATTTTTGCGATACGTTTTGAATGAATTCAATTATGTACGAAAGTGCATTTTACCTAAATGCGAGTTGGAAATAATTTTCCCTTAACCAATTTGGTACCCCCATATATATATATATATATATATATATATATATATATATATATATATATATATATATATAATTTTTTTTCAAGAGAAGTATGGCTTTATATGCCCCTTGGAAATGCATTTAGAATTTCGTAAATGCTTCCATTGTCTTTCGTGGTAAAATATACATACAAATAGGCTTTTAGATAATATATAGATTCAGTAACATTTCTTTATCATATATTTATATATATAAAATACATTTTGGAATGAATATTAATTTGAATTAAAAAATAAACATAGAAGAATAAAACAGAGAAAATACTTAAATAAAATATTACTAAAAAATTAAATATATTGTAATAAAACGAAAAAAAGGATTAATTCAGATTTTTTAAAACATCAAACGGAAACTGAATATAATTATTTTAAAATATTTATTTGAAAACCATAATTATTTAAAAAAAATTAATTTGAATACGAAAATTATTTAAAAGAATTAATTTGAAGGCGAAAATTATTTTAAAATATTAATTGGAAACGAAAATTATTTTAAAATATTAATTTGAAAACGAAAATTATTTAAAAATAATAATTTGAAGACGAAAATTATTTTAAAAATTAACAAAATGATTGCATTATCAAATATCAAATTAAAAAAAAATATTTTAAAGTGTTTCACTGTACAAATTTTTAAAATATTAGAATAACTAATAAACGTAAACGAACAATTTTTTTTGTCTAAAATGGCATGAATTTTTAATAGATAATTTCGCCTACAATGTGTGAAGATGATATTGAAATCAATATCGGAAAAGATTGGCGATTTAGCGTAACGTACTACAGAATCTGTACCGTTATGATTTTCTACTCCGAGTACAAAATTTTAATTGTGAAACTACATCCAGGAGGATATACTAAATGTATCGTAATGTTTTTGTCTTAGAGATTTTCTGCTTTCTTTTTTTTTTAAATTCTATTTAAAAAATTCTGACGCATTTCTTTGAAAAGTCGTAAAGGGGAAATATTTATGTAGAAATATGTTTGATTTTAACTTTTTTTTCCAAAATATTCGTTGAAAATTATCAGTTCGGACAAACACTAATTCTAGTTTGATGGTGTTTTTGTAAGTATTAAGATATTATGAATAACTGACTCACCTGTACTGAAATTATAACACCTGGCTGCATCTCCCTCGGCTAAGATGAAGATATCAGGGTCGGAATAATAAGCCACACTCTCGTACCTCTGGAAGAGTTTAATCTCAAATAGTCTGGGACTGAACTTCATATTCTTGAGGGCTTCCGATTCCGCTAGTTTGGCCTCGTTGTCAGATCTGAACGTATTGAAACATTTCATGAAAATATTTCGCATCATCTGAAAAAATAAAACGAAACAAAATCCGTTTATAATAGAAAATGCAGTTAATAATTTGTAATGTTGCAAATTTACCAAATTTATAAGTAAGAAGAACATAAGCCAGTCGTAAAATTGTAGCCTGACAACGAATGTTTAAATCTCGTCAAAATATCAAATTTAACCCTACGTTCGAAATAAGCATAAAAAGTCAAGATGAAGATCACATACGATATATATATATATATATATATATATATATATATATATATATATATATATATATATATATATATATATATATATATATATATATATATATATATCTATATAATACTAAAAGTCTATGGATCTTGTATGTTTGCAATCAGATTTCCGGTTTTCAACATCCGGTTGCGCATGCGTAAATAGCAACGTCTTCAATCCGTTATTCCAATTCCGGAATTTTTATATCGCTTTTAATACAAACAATTTCATTTAATTTGATCAAATAGTTATTTATATATACAAATAATACATAGATTCATAGATAATTATAATATATATTATAAAATCTATTTATCTATGAATCTATTAATAATATGAAATATTACCCTATACAATTTATGGAAAGAAAACACCTCTCACTTTCCCTCTAATAGATTTCAACACTCCTACTCCCTCTGTTTTCGTTACGTACGCGAGAAATAGTTACGTGGATAGAGTTATCCCCCTTAACTAATGCAGACCTTTTTACTAGAGGGCGTTATTACAAAAAAATTTCTTTTTCTTCTTCACATGTTTTTTAAAGTCGTCTGCTTACATTTCCAAACGGAAAGCTGAATCGGTAAATGCACACATTTCTATTACATTAAATAGTGTTTTCCTTTACACAATGGGTACTGAATGTTTGCTTAAATTAAATGAAAAAAGTTACATTTTACTTTCATTTTCTATTTAAAAAGCCATTATTAACATGTGGAGAGTGTTTTTTTTATTATTCTGTACTTTCAACTAACAATTTCATTTAAAAGATGATATATCAAAATTTGAATTTAACTATAATAAGGATTATGATACCTGTTCAGTGCATAAGTATGACCAATAATTCAGTAACTGTAATTTAAAAAAAAAATAACAATTATAATAAACAGAACGACTCATAGAAATCTATCTATATTCTTTTTTCATTTTAATATACTTTCATAGAAATGCTTCTGTTATGTAAAAAAAAACTATTTTCTTTATGCCACAAGTGTCACGCTCATACATGAATTCCATAGCTAATATAACGTACTGACCCAACGGGTCACGGGTGGTCTAGTATATATATATATATAAAAAGCTGAACGCGCGCGCGCGTGTGTCTGTGTGTGTCTGGTTACGAATAGGTTCCTATATGGTTGACTATTTAAAAAAAAACTGATTACATATAATGATAGAAGATGTATCGAGGATCAGGACTGGGTATGTTTGATCTGGCAGAACGGTGGTTCATAAAAAATGTGGGGTCTGCGTTCGCGCCTGGCTCCCAAAGTATGGAAATAAAAAATGAAAAAAAAAAAAAAACGTTTACAAGGGTTTTTGATATAGATGTACATAAGAATACTTTGATAAGTATGTTTTAACTTAAATAGGGATGGTATAATAAAATTGTGGGGTCTGCGTTCGCTCTTCGCTCCAGAGAATGGAAATAGGCACAAACTTTAATAAAGACTTTTCATATCTATCTACGTAAGTATACTTTGATAATTATGTTTTAGTTTGAAGAAATATGGTATAATAAAATTATGGGGTGTTCGTTGGCGCCTAACCTCCATAGAATGGAAATACAAAGTTTAACAAGGTTTTTTAATATAGATCCACAGAATATTGTGATAAGTGTTTCAGTGTGAGCAGGTATGGTATAATAAATTATGGGGTTTATCTATTTTATTTTTAATTTTATCATATTTTGCTTTGGTTTTGATACCCCTAAATTCGAAGCTATCTTTTTACAACCCTTCCTTTTCATAACCTATCATACTTTCATAAATCAGAGTCCATTTTCTGTAGTCTGTTTTTGAACCCAGTCAACGACGGGTACTTTTGCTAGTATATATATATATATATATATATATATATATATATATATATATATATATATATATATATATATGGTGCTCGGAAAACTTGTCCCGGGAAAACTCGTCTCCGGAAAACTCATCTCCGAAAAACTCGTCTCCGGAAAGCTCGTACCCGGAAAATTCGACCCCGGAAAACTCGTCCCCTTTCGCTAGGTAGGAAAACTGGTCCCTTATTGAATAAATATCGATTGAAAACACATTTTATGATCGTTCTTGAAGGAGATATTGTTTTTTAAAATAGACTATAGCCCCCCATAATATTTAAATAATATATTTTTACTTGTTTAATGTTGTTTTTTTTTTAAATTTCATTCCAGGTCCCTGCTTTCCTAACTGTACTGAGGTGAACCGACATCTTGCTGCCCAAATCCCTACATAGTAACCCAGTAGTTGTTGCACCTGATAGTAGCCCCCTACACCAAAGTGGCAGTGTGCTTTGTTTGGGGTGAAAATGTAAAAAAAAAAAAAAAATAAATAAATGGGATTCTACATTTTTAAATGAGTATGTGGCGGAAAGAAAAAACAAAAAATATTTTAAAATTTCCCCAGGAACACTGTCTTGCACATAAAATTAAAGTAAAATGATACTCATTTCCGGCTATTCTTGCTAATCGCTAAAAAATCGCAAATTAAACAAAATACTCGTACAACATAACATTTTCGATCGATTGTTAACATTTATTTATGTGTTTCTGCTACCGTTTGTTTGATTTACAATGTTGAGCGGTTATCAATGGTTCTTTTGTTATCGAGGAGTCATTTTTTAAAATTCTAACTCAAAGAAAAGACACAACTTTGTTTTGAACAGACTATCAGAAACTACATCAACAATAATTTATATATTAAATATTAAGTTACTGATGTGATTCTATAATTGTATATGAATATCAACCATGTCAAGTTGTGTAATGCTAGAACATATAGTAAACGAATTGTTTTGTTTCGTCTGTTTTATGGCATATCATCGTCTTGAGGGTTGTTTAATATCGAAATAGAATATCTATTGTCAACCATTTATCGTACATGAATTGATTGAACATCATTTGGTATTTTATTCAAAACTGACTAGAAATTGCGTTCGCATATTTCACCCAAAATCTTGAGGCGCAAATGATTTTAATGTATGGCGAATGTAGTGGGAGGACATCCCGCCTAATCACACAAGCGGCAGTGCTGTGGTTTAGCCTGTAAGGTGACACAGTCAGGGATAAAAAAAAGAAAAGAAAAGCTAACGTTTGCAGATGGATCTTTTATATACATGTGGGGGGTTTGTATTACTGTACACATAGATTCGAAAAAGTTGTCAAAAAACAAATATATAACAAATAAATGTTATCAAAGGTAATATAAGTTACTTTTCTACCAAACTGGATACATTTTTCGTGTTTTTATTCAATGTAACATGTTTATTCAGCTCGAAAACCATACAGTGTTTACCGATGTATTGGAACATTCAAGATGGCGTCTGATTCTCTCTTTAACACGGTAAGTTTGGGAAAAGGTGTTATAAATAACAAACCGGTTAAATACTGTTAAAAACTCGCTCAATATATGTTACCGTGACGTAGGTTGACATATATTCGGCGGGTTTTTAATAGTATTTTGAATAGTTTTTTATGTATAACACCTTTTCCCAAACCTATGGTGTTAAAGAGGGTGTGAGACGCCACCTTGAATTTTCCAATACATTGGTAAACACTGTATGTTTTTCGAGCTGAATAAATATGTTACATTGAATAAAAACACAAAAAATATATCCAGTTAGGTAGAAAAGTAACTTATCTTGCCTTTGATAACATCTATTTGTTATATATTTGTTTTTTGATAACTTTTTCGAATCTATGTGTACAGTAATACAAACCCCATGTGGGATTAATTTCCATATAAGGTGAATAGCGACTATAAGGATGACGAATTGAAGAGGACAGGGGGCCGAGTTTTTGACAGCCCATGGAGAGAGAGAGAGAGAGAGAGAGAGAGAGAGAGAGAGAGAGAGAGAGAGAGAGAGAACATAGACTTTGAGAGTTGGTGTTTAAGTTAAGATGAATTGGTACGAATTTTGGCGTTGTGAGAAGGAGTTATAACATGTTTCTTTTTTCTATTACAGAATATAATTTTTGTTTGGATGAGAGAAAACGTTTATGTAAAAAACAAAAATGTCTCAGGAAAATGACAACAACAGTCGAAAACCCGGAAGGAACATCGGCTCAAACTAACATCTTACTTTTTTACTTGGGAGTCACCATTTATCAAGGCTCAAAGGCCACTCGAGGATAAAAGTTAATGAATGCAGTATAGTAATCGTTAATGCTGTAAATTGTAATTTGATTATTTTTAGGGACGACTCAACAAGAACTTGTTTACATTGGATTTGAAGGCCACTATGTTGTATTCAACAGAGAAGCAGGCCAGTGGAACAGTCTATTCTAACTGCAGCTTAAACACACCATATAAACTTTAGTTTCAAATATCAGGATTGTTGGTCAGTAACGCTTTAGGCCTACAAGAATGGTTGAGTACACCCATTGCAGTACAGCATTAATTAGAAAGGGAACCACATGCGATTGGGTGAACTTCCTGGAATTGTAAAAGAAACATAAATAAACTCGACAGATCAGCGCCAAAACAAATCCTTGCGGTCCATCTTTTGTGGGTCTGATTTTCGCGCACGTATTCTCGACTGATAGAAACAAACCTACTCAAACTGTGCAAGATTGCAAATTCCATTTCAATATATTTTCATAGTGACGCATGTGGTGGGCACTTTGTCTAATATTAGTGAGATCATATTTAATAAGTGTTGCCTTGAGTAAATACAATGGTCTAAAAAAACAAAGTAAGAAAGACTGATAAAGAGAGCGATAATGATTAGGAAACGGTTGAATCTACATAAATAAACCGACATCTATTTTTACACAGAAAGTTTGTCAAAAACAAAAATACGCCAAACATGAAACACAAGAATGGGTTACGATTTAATGAACATCATTTTATTTATATACGAGCAGGTCGCTCGGCGTTCCCGATCGTAAGATACGCTAAAATATGATATTTTGCTTCATGCAGATTGCATATTTATTATTATAGAGACATTTTTTTTACATAGGCATCACCACATTATCAAGGCCAAGAGGCCACTAAAGGATAAGGGTTAAACAGTGTACAGTAGAAATTAGACAATATAGTAATCATTAGTAATGAAAATTCGGTAAATTTGTTAACTTATATGGAATGGCTCATCAAGAGCTTATTTACATTAGACTTGAAGACAACCATATTGTAGTCAGCAGGAAAACGGAAGACAATTTCACAGGCGTGCAGTTCTAAGAAAGAAGCTTTGTTCATGGAATCTACGTTTAGGTTTAGGCACAGATAAAGAGTGAGGGGAATTATTGATAGTGTTTTCAGCTAGAGTGTTTTTTGTGAAAGTTTGGCGAGGGGGGACCATAGACTGAAGCTCAGTCGAACACTTTCCATGAAAATAACGATATTTCAGAGACAAACTCAAGACATCTCAATATAATTTCTACAAAAATTGTTCAATATTACTTCTACAAAAATCGATCAATATGACTTCTACAAAAATTGGTCATTATGACTTCTACAAAAAGTGGTCATTATGACTTCTACAAAAAGTGGTCATTATGACTTCTACAAAAATTGGTCAATATGACTTCTACAAAAATTGATCAATATGACTTTTACAAAAAATTGGTCAATATGACTTCTACAAAAAATTGGTCAATATGACTTCTACAAAAATTGGTCATTATGACTTCTACAAAAATTGGTCAATATGACTTCTACAAAAATTGGTCAATATTACATCCACAAAAATTGGTCAATATGACTTTTACAAAAATTGGTCAATATTACTTCTACAAAAATTGGTCAATATGACTTCTACAAAAAGTGGTAAATATTTTAGATATATCTTTACTTAAATGTTTAATAATGCACGTCTTTGAACCTACAATAAACCTAGCGCTAACTGGATTTTTGTGCATTTTAGGTATCCAATACATACATGGAAGCTTTTGTTTTTTTCTTCTAACTTTAATCCTACTTTTTTACTCATAATACTATTATTCAGAATAATGCTATCTAAATTAATATTACTTACTTTATAGGTATCTGAAACGTTACCTATAATTCCTACTTCTATCAATAAACGTTGTATATAATGTTTTTTATATATAGAAGCTATATTGTTTGTCTCTTTATCAATAGGAACTATTACAAACTTATCTTGAAGTATTTTAAGTTCCTCCAGTATTTCTGAAATTTTTTAGAAGAGGATTGGTTTTTGTAGGGTGTTTAAATTTTTTTATACGTTTAACCTTTTCATTTACGCATTCAAATATATTATTTTTCCATGCATCAAACGTAGACTGTGCTAATTTATATTGATTTATCATAGACATAATAAAACCTTCCAGTGCTTTAGTTATTTCTTTAACGCATTTAATGCAATTAAGGCATTTCGGCTCTTTACGTGTCAGTGGATAATTATATTTTAAAAGCAATACATATGCTGCCCTCCATTTGGGGATATCAAATTGGTAAAAGGGAAAATTATTCCCAAATTGCATTTAGGTAAAAATGCACTTTCGTATAAATAATTGAATTCACACACACACACACACACACACACACACACACACACACACACACACACACACACACACACACACACACACATATATATATTGTGAACAGAAAGTTGTTAGTTAAGACAGATCATTGGTACCGTCGGTTTCAAGCCCGATAATAAGGCCCGTTTAAGGTATCCTTATCAAGCTCTCTTCAGCCAATATTCGTCTATTTTAAACCGGAAGTGTGAAGTATATGTACCTCGCGAGTTCACGTTTAAATCTCGTTTTGTTAAATCCCCCCATTTTTATCGGACGATGTAATACCTAATTTTAAACTTTGAATTATTTAAATTTAAGATCTAATTTCGAAAAAAATTTTCCTTATATAAATCGATTTTAATTTGAACCCAAATTAATTTAAAAATCTCTTTTCTTATGTATAAAAAATCTTAAAATATATATTGGTATCGGTTAAAAACTTAAAAATTCGTTTTATTATATCGAATTACGTTTAAAAATTTCCAAAAATACGTTTAAAGTTTAAAAAATTATTTTTAATTATATCGAATCACGTTTAAAAATTTCGAAATACGTTTAAAAAATATTTTTTAGAAATCCAAATCTTTCAAGGTTTGGGGAAGTAAGTATTTATCTATCCTAAGTGATTTCCCTAGTATATTAATATTATTATTTTTTTTCTATAGTTTTAAATTCGAAATTATATTTTAAACGTATATTTTTTAAACGAATATTGGCTGAAGAGAGCTTGATAAGCAGACTCGTCAACTGACCACCTCGAATGTGCGAGTCAACCCTATTAGATTATTTGCTTTGTGTATAAGACCCATGTCTACGATGATCAACCAGACATAATAAACCACTTGGAAGGCAACATTCGACGCATGATTGGTGTAATACAGCCTAATTTAATGCATGGAGTGTGTGAAAATTGGACCCTTAGATTACACCATATACGCGCGTGTCCTGGCGAGCATATGCCCGAAATTATATTTAAAATATTAATGTCAAAAATTAATTTATGGAATTAATTACAGATTTGTATACAAATACATATTTTTCTGATTGACTTTAATTTAAATTTCGCCGTCTCTAAAAACACTCTATATATTGATGAATAAAAATTAAAATTTACAACACTCGGGATATTTTAGTAGGATTGCCCTCTGGAGTAAATGTGGTAAATGAGTAAATGTAATCGCAGTTAAAGGTGAGATAAAGAAATCGTATAGACAAAGGATAACGTCTATCCCCCCCCCCAATTTTTTACTAGTATTCTGCCTAATGTTTCAAAACGTATAATGTATATGTTCTGATTCATCTCGTCTATTACCTGTCAGCGAGGTAGAAGTCTATGTTGACTGAAGTAATTTTATTTTTGTAGTAATCAAAAATGCTTTTTTGTATAGCTGGATTTTCTTCTCATTAAACTGGATTGAATTAGAGAATCACTTACCGAACGGTCAAGAATGACTCGCAAAGCCTTAACACATTTGGATTCGATTTTCGGGGTCACGAGGGTCATGTAGCGGTGACGACTGCTTCCGAACAACTTCATGCTAAACCCGGGGGTGTAATTCTCATCGAGGGAGTCTGCTCCGTAAGAGGTGAGGTCAAATGTCAGATGATGTATCCGTTTTTCAGACATTGGCACCTTTTCATAAAAAAGGGAAAAATGTCATTAGAAAAATTAGGTTGGACCAATTATGCCACCAAGTTGATAAAGAGTTAAATAAAAATATGGATGTGCGATTTTTTTTTAATGAAATTTTATCCAACACAAATTTTACGCAAGTTACATGCACTCATTTAAAATATGGGTAAAAGTATAATATAGTTAACAAAATAGTAAACATATAGAATACGTAACAAAAAGTTAAAAGTATAGAATAACCAAAAATGATAAAAATATAGGACAGTTAAAAAAATGGTAAATGTATAGGACAGTTAAAAAAAGTTAAAAATATAGGACAATAAAGAGACAATAAAAATATAGACAGTTTAAAAATGGTAAAAGTGTTGAACAGTTAAAAATGGCCAAACTATAAGGTAAATTACAATAAGTTAAAAGCATAGAACAGTTAAAATGGAAAAGCATAGGACTATTAAAAATGGCCAAACTATAAGGTAAATTACAATAAGTTAAAAGCATAGAACAGTTAAAATGGAAAAGCATAGGACTATTAAAAATGGCCAAACTATAAGGTAAATTACAATAAGTTAAAAGCATAGAACAGTTAAAATGGAAAAGCATAGGACTATTAAAAATGGCCAAACTATAAGGTAAATTACAATAAGTTAAAAGCATAGAACAGTTAAAATGGAAAAGCATAGGACTATTAAAAATGGCCAAACTATAAGGTAAATTACAATAAGTTAAAAGCATAGAACAGTTAAAATGGAAAAGCATAGGACTATTAAAAATGGCCAAACTATAAGGTAAATTACAATAAGTTAAAAGCATAGAACAGTTAAAATGGAAAAGCATAGGACTATTAAAAATGGCCAAACTATAAGGTAAATTACAATAAGTTAAAAGCATAGAACAGTTAAAATGGAAAAGCATAGGACTATTAAAAATGGCCAAACTATAAGGTAAATTACAATAAGTTAAAAGCATAGAACAGTTAAAATGGAAAAGCATAGGACTATTAAAAATGGCCAAACTATAAGGTAAATTACAATAAGTTAAAAGCATAGAACAGTTAAAATGGAAAAGCATAGGACTATTAAAAATGGTCAAAGTATAGAATAAGTCACAAAAAGTGTAGAACAGTTAAAAACGGTAAAATTCTAGGATTGTCAAAAGAAGTTCAAAGTATAGTGTCGCGCTTTTAGCCTCCTCCCCCTTATTTTGCCAAAATATCTGAGTTCATAATTAATCAAGCTCTAGTTCACCACCTCACAGCTGCTAAATTTCTGTCCGAGCAACAGTATGGGTATATGCAAACTCGTTCTACTGAACGTTCTCTCTGAACGTATATAATATGCACTAGATAAAACAAGGGAGGCTAGGGCAATAATCCTAGATATATCTAAGGCTGTTGACAGGGTATGGCGCGATGATCTTCTCATGAAAATCAAATCCTATGGTATTACTAGACGAATATCTAACATAATTAAATTGTTCTTAAATAAAAGAAGAATCTAGGTTGTCCTCGATGGTCGTATGTCAAAACATATATTTATATAAATGCGGATGTACCTCAGAGGTCGATCCTTGGACCTTTGTTATTCCTGATATTCATAAATGATTTTCCTGATGAAATTATCTCTGAGATGCATTCACTTGCTGATGACACCACGCTCTATGAGAGACACGAGGGAAAAATGGCAGAAACAGTAGATGAAGATCTCCAGTCTATAGTGGAATGAGGACAAAAATGGATGGTCACATTCTATGCTGTCAAGACTAAGCTTGTTTCCTTTAATAACTACAAGAAACCTGCTCAACCACTAATAGCCATGGCTAATGATACGTTACTTGAAAGTACTCCTCGGCTTACATTCACGAGGAACATGCGTTGGAACAGATACATTGAGGACATTGCTAAGGCTGCTGCAAAGAAGGTAGACTCTCTCTACCGTGGTAGAAAATTACTTACGCCTGAGAGTATCCTATATCTCTACAAGGCCACTGTTCGTCCATATATGGGGTATTGTTGCCACATTTGGGCCGGTGCATCTGCTACTAGTCTCTCCGTCTTAGACAGAGTTAAAAAAAAAGAACTGGCCAACCTAATAGGTCCTGCACTATCAGCTATGCCTTAGCTGCTGTCTCATCGGCGAAATGTTGAATCCTTCTGAAGTTTTACAAGTATTTAATGATGGATGCTTCGACGAACTACAAGTCCTTGTACCTCCTTGACGGAAATACAACCGACAAAACCGAGAAGCAGCAAAATATCACCCCTATACATAGAAATACCTAGATGTAAAAAAGCCTTTTACTTTAATAGTTTCTTCCTAGGACTGTTAGACTTTGGAATTCGCTTTCGGGTTCCTGCTTACCTGGCCGTGCTGACATGCAGAAGTTAAAGTGTAATGCAAACAGACACTTTGCTGCTAAACCCCCTACATAGTACTCCTAAAAATTATATCCCAGATCGTAGCTCCTACATCAAAGTGACACTGTGCCTTGTTTGGAATAAAAATGCAATAAAAAGACGATTCAAAAGAGTAAAAGTATAGGATAGTATACAAAATAGTTTATAAAATGGCAAAAGTTAACCATTAAATACTTTTACACTTCTGTTAACGATCCACTACTTTTACTCTTTTGTTAACGATCCAATAATTTTACTCTTTTGTTAACTATCCGATACTTTACGAATTTTTAACCATCCAATAATTTTACCTGGAAGGGAAGAGTTAGCAAGATTTAACAGTGTAGGATAATTAACAAAAGTTATAAGTATAGGATCAGTAATTTTTTAAAAAGTTATAAGTATTGGATGGTTAACAAAAGCGTAAAAATATTGGATAGTCAATCAAAGGGTAACAGTATACGATAATCAATAAAAGGATAAAAATATCAGACGGTTAACAAAAGAGTAAAAGTATTGAATAGTTAACAAAAGCGTAAAAGTATTGTATGGTTAACAAAACGGTAAAAGTATTAGATGGGTAAAGAAAGGGTAGCAGTATCGGATAGTTAACAAAGCGTAAAAGTATTGAGTGGTTAAAAGCGTAAAAATACTGTACGCTTAATTAAAGAGGGAAGTATCGAATGGTTAACAAAATGATAGAAGCACTGGATAGTTGATAAAGTGTAAAATATTGGATGGTTTAAAAAGGATAAATGTTATTGATGGTTAAAATACTTAAAAGTATTGGATCGTTAAAAAATAAAAAAATATTGGATCGTTAACAAAAGCTTAAAAGTACTTGATTATTAATAAAAGGATTGGATGTAAAAGTACTTAATTTCTAAAAAACCATTAGATGGCTAACAAACGCTTGGAATATTGGATGCTTAACGAAAGGGTGGAACTATTTGTTAGTTAACAAATGCGTAAGAGTATGGCATGGTTCACAAAAGGGTAAAGAAGATCAATGTTTAAAATAACGGGGAAAAAGTATTGAATGGTTAACAAAAGTATAATAGTATACGATAGTCCAAAAAATGGTAAACACATTAGATGGTTAAAAAGGGTAAAAGTAGTGGATGGTTAACAAAAGCGTAAAATTATTATATTATTAACAGAAGCGTAGAATATTGGATGATTAACAAAAGCATAGAGATATTAGATAGTTAACAACATGGTAATATATTGAATGTTTAACAAAAGCGTAAAGTATTAGGTGGCTAATAAAAGCTTAAAAGTATATGATGGTTAAGAAAAAGTAAAAGTAAAAGTATATGATGGTTAAGAAAAAGTAAAAGTATTGAATGGTTAACAAAAAGATAAAAGTATTGGATGGTTAAAAAAGCGTAAAGTATTGAATGGTTACAAAAGGGTAAATAGATTGGATAGTTTACAAAAGTGTAGTTAAGAATAATTAACAGTAGATATTTCGTAAAAAAAATACTGCGAATAACCTTTATCAGATGCAGTAGGATTCAATTTCAATTTAGAAGCCCAATTTTTCGGTAGAATGAAAATTCCCCACCTCTAGTATGAGCGTCCAGTACTTCCGCCAAGAACAGGAAAATTACATTAATTTAAGACGAAATAATATTTAAATGAATAAATCTTAGATATTCTATTCTACAGAAATGGAAAAACCGACACATGCTTTTTTTAATTTCTGCGTAATAAAATATCTATTATTGCTGGACGTGATCTCACGAACATGAAATGTTATTTTCAATATAAACCAATTAGAAACAGCTGCAGATGGAAAAAAAATCCAAAATGAAATACAAATTAACATTCATGTGAACCTTTCAGAATTTTGAAAACTTTTATTCGGAATAAAGAATTATGCTAAACTCGGAAACCTAGACAGATTTCGAACTAAACTCTATTAATTATTGAACCAAAGTACAGAATAGTTAATAGCTAATAACTGGTAAACAACACCTAAAATCAACAAAATATTTTTAGCAATTAGTGAAATTAAATTCTATACCAACTATGCTTTTTTACATGTGGAATCTGATTGTGAGATTTTTTTAATATTTCAGAACTGTATTTCGCAGAAAGCGGTAACAATATTGAATCCACAGACAAAATATACGTTTGTATCGTCGTCTGGTTTTCTAAAAGCTGTTACGTAGCATTTGTAATATGAGGTCAAGTAAATAACTACTTTTCATACAGGCAGCTCAAAACAGCAAATGGATTGAACGAATCGAAACGAATTTGTATTATTTAAAGAAAAGTGAATTATTTTAAACTTTTTTAGTAATTAATTAAATGTTTAATATCTTTAAACGTTTTTTCTAAATACATTCTAAATACAATTATTATTTTTTTTTTTATTTATAAAACGAAGAATAAGTATTAAAAAAGATAATTATGCTTACTTTACGTTCTAATATATGTCTTTAGTTATTTTATGGACTTTAACGATATTTTCCTCTAGTGACCACAGATGGAATCATAGAAAAAATCAATTGTTTCTTTAGATTCCATGAAAAACAAATGTTAACTTTTATCTATTCTTACTTACTTCTTGCCGCTCATTATTTCGATCCAATGTCGCAATAGCTCCATACGTATTACAACTGTGCTGAACACATTCATCGCTTATACCAAGGAGTCTTCCGGATGAGCCTTGTGAGCCGTCGCAAACGATTACTACGATTCGCCCCGGGTTGTCTTCGGTTTCTTTCACATGATTTCTTGTAAACTAAAAAAAAAAAAAAGAAAAATAAACAAATTTATACTTTCTTTTAACATTAATTCACAACGATACGAAAGTTGTTAGTTTTGACAGAAATATTATGGTATTGCATTCACGTTTCTATTCAATTTCGGTATATACTTTTTATATTTTCGCAATTTTTATTTATTTATTTTAAAAGATATATAAGGATTGTTCAGAGTTAAGCCTTACGCATTGGCATTAGCATGACGAAAATATGTTTAAAAGCAATTAGGTTCATAGGATATATCCTTTTTTGGGGAGAGGAGTTGGGATTCTTATGGATGGCTCTGCTCTAGATTAAAAATTGACTCTATTATTTATTAGTCTTGCTTTCCAATCAAACTTTTCTTGGAGATCATACATTAGATCCATGGAATTCTCGTGAAAATCGGTTCTGTCTATCGCATTAAACACTTTCTCACACCTGAGCTTATTCTCTAGTTCTACATGTCCTGGATATGACCTTAAACTATATCCGATGGTAAGGCTTGTGAGCTTTGGGGAGTGTGGAGCCACCCCTTAATTGCCATTGCTCTCGGATCACCTCTGACACATAGTAGTAGTACCTGAAAAAACCCAAATATATTCTATTAAATATTTTTTCTTTGAAATCACTGGATTCGGCATTAAGTAACCTGAAAAGGGTTGATATGCCGTAAAACAAAACTAACCAGCAAATCTATTTTTACAAATTTAGTATTAGACCAGGTATTGAGTACTGTTGTCATATTTGAATAGGTGAATCTCTGTTCTATTTGAAAGTTCTTGATAAGATTTAATTTACTTGCCTTCACCCTTTCTTCTTCTGTACAACCTCTCACTCACAGACGTGATATTGCAATCGTTTTTTTATAAATACTATTATGGCATGTCTTTTTTCAGAATTGTCTGATCCATACCTGCTTGCAGTCTCTATCAATTCGCTGTTTCGATACCTCATTGTAATACAACTTCCTATTCCAGTAGTTCCTTCCAAGAACTGCAAGGTTTTATATCTCTCCTACTGCTGACTGTTTTTCTTCTACCTATAGTTTTTATCTTTTCAAAACTAATGTCAATAGGCATCTTGTGTCTTATCATTAATTTTCTTTCGTTATTGTCAGTTTCTTACATAAAGTGGCTTACGCCTTGTCTGGGGCGATTTCCATATAAAAACATTAAAGGGAAAATGACGTAATAATATTGTTAACTGGACAAGGTAATATTTTTATCATATTTTGTTTATAATTGTAACACGTGTTCTTGCATTCAGGTTTAGTAGCCGCGTTGTTTACATTTTGATATTTTCTATTGAATTGATGTCTTTACAAATATTACGCGTCTAAATATTTAAATGGTGAAATTAATTACTAATTAATTTCTTTATTCATGTCGTCATAGACATAGACATCTCGTATAAAAGCAACAAATATACACAATACAATTTCTACAGAACATATTTAATATTATCAAACGGTTGTTTAATGTTTCTTCAATGTTGTTATTCATAAACCTGTACTTTTAAAACGCTAAGGATGTTCCGGACAACTTCACACACACACACCTATATATATATATAAGTGTGTTTGTGTGTGTGAAGTTGTCTGGAACATGCATAGCGTTTTAATATATATATATATATATATATATATATATATATATATATATATATATATATATAAATATATATATATATGTGTGTGTGTGTGTGTGTGTGGGTGTGTGGGTGTGTGTATATATATGCATGCATATATTTTTCCTCTGATGAGATGGGCCTACATCTAAATCCACGCGTTAAGGAAAAAAACATCTGAACTGTAATCTTTAGTCAAACAATAAATTTATGTTTTGAAAATGGATGCTTTTTTCCTGAATGAAATTAATAAACAAACTATTCACACACACACACACACACACACACACACACACACACACACACACACACACACACACATATATATATGCATAAATAGACTCTCCCCGAGATTTATGGAAATTTCTACCTCCCGATGCGATACATAAATAGCTTAATATTCCCAAACGGACAACCCTGAGATGCTGGCTTAGTTCATCGTTGCTTAATTTCTGTGATATAATCACCACCGGCATGTTAACGCGATTATATATATATATATATATATATATATATATATATATATATGTGTCATCCACATACACTACAGTTTCGCTGTTTCACAGCTCATCGGTGCGGCTAGACAGGCAACTGCCTAAAACCTGGATCGAAACCCGACCGCCCAAATGACAGTCAAGGCTTCTCACTATTGCGCTATACGGCGCTGCTATGTGGGTAATGAATTAACGATGTTTTGACATCCTCCAAATGCCTCCGCTCGATTTGTTTATAGAAAGAGCGTCACTTAATACGCTAATGGCAGTTTGTATATCATTTCCCAATTTATTCAACCCAAGATAGGGACAGTCCTCTCATTTCTTCAAATATTTAAGTATATCTCTTCATGGGATAACACTGAAACAATTATTTTTTGACACAATAAAAAGTAGTCTGTCTGCAGCATATATAACAGAGTTAATTTATTTTCCCTTCAAAATAACTAAAAATATAGCCATTAAAAGGTAAGTCCCTTGCAGCAAAAGTGAGTACACCTCTTACGAAAGTTGTCAATATTAACATACAACAATATTTTTTGTGGCCACCATCATTATCAAAAACTTCCTTTACTCATGGAGTTTACTAGAGCTTCACATGTGGCCACTGGAATGCCCTTCCACTCTTTAATTACGACGTCGCGGAGTTGGTGGATATTTGAGACTTTGCGCACCTCCACCTTTTGTTTGAGGATGCCCCAAAGATGTTCTATTGGGTTCACGTCTGGACGCATGCTTGGCCAGTCCATCACCTTTACCCTCAACCTCTTCAGTAAAGATGTGTGTCTTAAGTCATTACATGCAACTGAGCAATAAATTCAGAAATTTTGCTCAATTGGCTGAGTGCTTGCCTCACATATAAGAGGCTCGGGTTTCGAATCCCAGGTTCGGATATGTCTGAGCCCCAATGAGGGCGATACTCGAGTCTTTGACTTCCAGTTCGTTGACTGTCATGGATCTTGTGAGCTGCGACGTTGTTTGGCTGTGGAAATAATTACATATATATATATATAGATATAGATATATAGATATAGATATAGATATGTAAGGTATTTGATGACACCTTAAACACGTTAAGAAAAACAGAAATGACGCTGTTAAATTGTTAAAATTTACAATTTCTTATAATAAAACAAATAAATATAATATTAATCTGCGTTTTATTCTGTGTATATTCTCTTTGAGTCTATATCCCCGACTCAATTCGAGTTCAAAAGCGACTGCAAACTTTGACCAGGTGGTCTATTTATGCCGTCAATTGCTCGGACAATTGCTTTTTTTTACATGGAAGTTACCACTTATCGAGACCCGGAAGCCACTTGGGGATAAGCGTTATTGCGTGTACAGTAATCAATGGGATAATATCGTAGTAATCGTTAGTAATGGAGATTTGATAAAGTGTCTTACTTAAGGGAGCGGTTTATCAGGAATTTATTTATGTTGGACTTGAAGACATCCAAGTTGTAGTCAGGTGAGAAACAGGCAAACAGAACAGAGTTCCAGAGGTGTGCACTTCTAAGAAAGAAGCTTTGTCCATGAAATCTACGTTTTGATTTAGGCACAGATAAAGAATGGGGAAATTTATTGACAGTGGTTTCAGCTAGACGGGTGTTTTCGTGAAAGTTTGGCGAGTGGGGGGGGACCAGAGATTGGAGCTCAGATGAGCACTTGCCATGGAAATAACGATAAAACAAAGACAGGCTCGCAACGTCTCTTCTGTGGGAGAGAGGTTGCAGAGAAGAGAAAAGGGCATCTCCCACGAAGTCTATTTTGTACTGTCAAGGCAGGATAGGCTGTTTTTAGCAGCTCCTGCCCATATGTGGCAGTAGTACTCCATCCTTGGAGTAACTGGCTTTTATATAGATAGAGAATTGCATCAGCAGTAAGATATCTTCTGGAGCGTAGAAGGATCCTACCATTTTTCCAGCGACCTTGGCAACAGATTTGATGTACGTGTATCATTTTAGGTCAGGAGTAAAGGTCAATCCCAGAAGCTTATTAAAACACAGAGCCTCCCCTAGACGAAAGCCATCTGTTTCAATTGATGCCAGATGGGAATCAGAGCGTTGGTGATGTAAAGATAGGAACTTGGTTTTAGATTCATAAAAAGTAATCAGCCACCTCTTCCCCCATTGTACCATGCGCTCAAGATCAGAAGAGAGAGAATCAGAGAGAACTTTGTCATGTACGGCCTTTGATGTGTTTCCATAGATGGTCGTCTCATCAGCATAGATGTCAACGAATGAGTTAAGTATGTGCTTTGGGAGATCATTGATGTAGATCAGGAAGAGAGTTGGGCCCAGGATGAAACCATTAATACTTTGGGCTTCTGACTTCTGCCCATCAATCACTACTCTTGTGAGCCTATCGGAGAGAAATGATTTAATGATTGAGAAAACAGTTCCACTTATACGGTAGCTGGAAATCTTGTGAAGTAGGCCTTTATGCCATACCTTATCGAAGCCCTTTGATATGCCAAGCGCAATTGCCCTAGAAAGGAAACCTGCTGTAGATCTGGCAGAACGGAAACCATATTGCATGTAACAAAGAAGGTTATTTCTGCTTAGGTGATTGACTACTTCTTTATTTAATATGGATTCCAGCAACTTACTCATGACACACAGGAGACTTATAGGCCTGTACTTAGAGGGAGATGACTTATCACCTGAATTCTTAAATACAGGGCATACTGATGATGTTTTCCAGGGTGTTGGGAAGCACTTCTCCTTAAAGCAACGCTTAAACAGTTTTGTAAGTATGGGTGCAAGTTCTGGTTGAAGCTTTTTCAACACTATAATTGGAATGCCGTCAGGGCCAGTTGCTTTACTGGAATCAAGGTTCTTGATTAGCTTGGCGACTTCATGCACATATTTGTATGCTGCATAGCGTGTTCTGTGTTATAGGGGAAAATACGGGGAGTTGATGGCCTTCGTTGCATAGGGTAGAATTAGCTGCAAAGTTATTGACAAATAGTTTGGCCTTGTCTGATGCTGACGAGATAACCTTCCATCCAAGAGGATTTAGCGTTATGAGGATTGTTATTAACTTCCTTTTCAACGATCCTTCCAAACGTAATAACCCAAAGGAATAAGGTCTGGGGAGTTAGGAGGCCATAAGTTTGATGTGGCATGATCGTAAAAGATCTAATCTATCCAATCCTGAGTTTTAACAGCTTTATTGTATGGTGTCGAATCTTGTTGGAAAACATAGATACTTTCTTTAACTATATTGCCTATTAATTGTTTGAAAAGTCTCGACGTAAGTTCTCCATTGACTCTAAAGCTTTGTGCAAAAAAATGAGGAGACATGATGTGACCTTCCTGCTAACAACATCGAAAATATCACTGTTGCTGAAAACTTCGTTTGCATGACAGTTAGGGCCCGAACATAGCTACCTATCATTTCTTCGATTGACTTTTTGATCCTGGTTGAATTTTTTTATGAGAGAAAAACCAAAGACATTTCTGGATGTTTCAATTTATTTAAGAGTCATTTTGCACGAATTAAATGATACTCTTGAGTTTTTTCTTTACATGAACTGATCTCGACTAAGAACATATTATTTGTATCTAAAGTCTTGATAAACAATATTCTTATTTTATATCACTTGTATTGTTCGGACTAGTCTTTTCATCTTAGTGCAACGTTTCGATCGGACATGTCGATTGTTGTTTGGAAAAGAAAGGAAAAAAGTTACTGGCTCCGTAGAGACTTTTGTATTTCTTTAAGTTAATCTCCAATTTTTGGTCATTGTTTCGAAACTGTGAGAAAAAATTAGTTGAAAAAGGGGAAGCAACTCTAATAAAGATCGGCAGGAGGATAATCTCCCGCCCATTGCCGAAAAGTTAAGGGTGTACAATATTTGTTTTTACTACAATTAGAAGCTTTCAAATTTTACTAAATTCCAGGCTTGATCTGCTTAGTAATTTTCCATTCTCTTGAGACCCTTCAACTTGCATCTTTGTCAATTATTTTGACCTAATTCCACAAAGGTAAGTGTATTCCTTTTTCTTTCTATATGTGACCAGCTAGTCCCGAATTTTCGCTCTCTCCCCGTGCCACAGCCATACGGCGTGCTTCTAGTCTTATCTTTAGGGGGCGACCAGTCTCACCTTTGTATACCTTTCAAGATAAGAATAATAGTCCGATCTACAGAGGTAATATACAAGTAATAGTAGCCCTCATCTAAAAAAAAACAAAACATTCCTTATTGTTCCTTCAGACACTTGAAGTTCTTTGTGAAGATGTCGCATTGATGTCCCAAGATTTTCATCTGTCATGTCATGCACCTTTCTGAAAAACTCAGGTGTTCTGAATGAGTTAGAACGTTGCCAATGATGTTTTCTCTTGCTCGTGAAAACTTTATCATCATTATTTTAATTTAATTTTTGTTTAACTCTGCAAACGAAATATCTGGCGACTTGTAGAGATCTTACACTTTCTGAATTCGCTTTTATAGACACAATTGCAGCGTATCTTTTTATTTTATAAGTTATAGTAGTATCTGCATTGGATCTTCTGTAATGTAACGTAAATTAGTACATGTTTAATTTAAAGTACACAAATTTAAGTGCCTTCAAAAACCTTACGTACTCTGGCAAACTACTCTGTCAATTTGCAGTTTACAAACTCGAGATTTAATATACAACTTCCAACGTAGACCCCTACTACCATGTCTCCTTCTCCAACATCAGGGGTCTACGTTCTAACCTTCCAGAGGTTGAAACCCAATTACAGGAGACTAAACCAGACCTTTTATTTTTAAGTGAAACTGGCATTGGACAGGCTATTTCCCTAGAAGAGTTCGCATTTAAAGGATACTCTAACTTAACTTCTAAATCTGACCCCCAAGATCGCCATGGGCATGGAATATGTGCCTATATTAGGGATAACTTTCCATGTGGTAGGGACATCTCCAGGGAAGATCCTAACTTACCCTATATGGGCTTCCGGGTTGCTTTAGCTCACACTACGGCATTTATATTTACTCTCTATCGCCCCCATAACAGCGGAGTTACTATCTTTCAAAGTATATCTGAGAAAATTGACCAAGTCCTATCTGCTTATCCTTCAGCTAACATTCACGTATGTGGTGACTTCAATGTTCACAACGTCGAATGGTTGACCCACTCTAACAAGACCGATGATGAGGGGAGGTTCTGTCATGATTTCTCCATTGCCTATGACCTCACTCAGATTGTTCAGGAACCCACCCGTGTGCCCGATAATGACGGCCAGTATGCGAGCCTACTAGACCTTTTTCTCACAACTTGCCCTGAACTATGTTCAGTTTCTGTTCTATCGCCTCTTGGATCTTCCGACCATTCTGTTGTATCAATTAAGATAAAAATGAAATGTAATAAGTCCCCAGACGTACCTCTCCATCGTACAGTATGTCGATACACTAAGGCTGACTGGGATAGCTTCTGTACATTTATATCTGATCTACCTCTGCATTCCATGTTTAAAAAGGATGTGTCCTCTATAGACATGACGGAATGGTTAATTGTAGGTATTGACTGTTTCATACCCTCGAAAAAGTTTCAGCAAAAACCTAACAGCCAGCCATGGTTCTCTCCAGAATGTGCTGCTGCCATTGCGCACAGAAATCACTTTTTCCACTGTTTCCAACGTAATAGTTGTATGAAAACTAAAGCCGCTTTCAGGACTGCCAGCAACCATTGTAAGAAAGTAATAAAGAATGCAAGAGAGTTGTATGCTCAATCTGTTAAGTCCAAAGTAGCTGAGCAGCGGTTTGGTTCCCACCAGTTTTGGCAAATAGCAAACTAAATCCTGAGCAGAAGCATGTGCTCCATCCCAACTATTATCAATGGACCTGAGGTAATCTTGTCAGCATCAGACAAAGCCAAACTCTTTGTCAAGAACTTTGCAGCTAATTCTACCCTTTGCGATCAAGGCCGCCAACCCTCAATATTTCCTCCTTTATCAGAAAACACGCTATGTGATATACGTATATCTGTACGTGATGTTGCCAAGCTAATCAAGAACCTAGATTCCAGTAAAGCAACTGGCCCTGACGGTATTCCAATTATAGTACTAAAAAAACTTGAACCTGAACTAGCGCCCATACTTACAAAACTGTTTAAACGTTGTCTTAAGGAGAATAGTTTCCAATCTCCCTGGAAAATTTCATCAGTATGCCCTGTATTTAAGAATTCAGGTGATCGCTCATCCCCCTCTCAGTACAGGCCAATAAGTCTCCTGTGCGTCATGAGTAAGTTGCTGGAATCTGTGTTAAATACAGAAGTAATCAACTATCTCAACAAAAATAACCTTCTTAGTGACACTCAATATGGTTTCCGTTCTGCTAGATCTACAGCAGATGTGCTTACAGTTATATCTCATAGGATTAGCAAATCTCTCGACGGAGGCCACCTTTCTAGGTCAATTGCTCTTGACATATCTAAGGCCTTTGATAGGGTATGGCATAAAGGTTTACTTCATAAGATCTCTAGCTATGGTATTGCTGGAAATGTCTTCTCAATTATTAAATCATTTCTTTCTGATAGGTTCATAAGAGTAGTAGTTGAGGGGAAAAAATCAGAAGCTCACAGTATTCATGCCGGTGTCTCTCAGGGGTCCATCCTGGGCCCAACTCTTTTCCTGATCTACATTAATGATCTTCCAAATCACATCCTTACATCATTTGTAGACATTTATGCTGACGACACTACCATTTATGGTAGCACATCTAAGACAGTAAACGACCAAGTTCTCTCTGGTTCTCTCTCCTCTGATCATGAGCACGTAGTACAATGGGGTAAGGAGTGGCTGGTTACTTTTAATGCATCTAAAACCAAGCTTTTCTCTTTACATCATCAATATTCTGATCCACATCTGGAATCAATTGAAATGAATGGCTCTCGTCTTCAGGAGGCCTCAAGTTTTGACAAGCTTCTTGGCTTGACCATTACTCCTGATATTAAATGGAACACATGCATCAAATCTGTTGCCAAGGCCGCTGGAAAAATCGTGGGATCTTTCTATCGATCCGGTAGATATCTCACTGCTGATGCAATTCTCTATCTATATAAGAGCCAGGTACGTCCAAGGATGGAATACTGTTGCCACATCTGGGCAGGAGCTGCTAGAAAGGACTTGGCCTGCCTTGATAGAGTTAAAAATAGACTTCGTAGCCTCGTAGGAGATGTTCTTTTCTCTTCCTTGCAACCTCTATCTCACAGAAGAGTTGTTGCGAGTTTGTCTCTGATGTATCGTTATTTTCATGGAAAGTGTTCGACTGAGCTTCAGTCTATGGTCCCCCCTCGCCAAACTTTCACAAGAAACACTCGTCTAGCTGTAAACACTATCAATAATTCCCCCCACTCTTTATCTGTGCCTAAACCTTAACGTAGATTCCATGAACAAAGCTTCTTTCTTAGAACTGCACGCCTGTGGAATTGTCTTCCGTTTTCCTGCTTTCCGGCTGACTACAATATGGTTGTGTTCAAGTCTAACGTAAATAAGTTCTTGATCAGCCGTTCCATATAAGTTATCAAATTTACCAAATTTTCATTACTAATGATTACTATATTGTCTAATTTCTACTGTACACTCTTTAACCCTTATCCTTGAGTGGCCTCTTGGCCTTGATAATGTGGTGATGCCTATGTAAAAAAAATGAGGGGTATTAAGATTTGGGGAAATCTTTTTAATCGGTTTTCGGCCAAAAAGGGGTCAAAGTTCAACGATTTGACCTTTGAAAACTCTACCAAACTCCTCCGCCAATTTTGGGTCTAAACACTTGAAATTTTAGATATAGGTTACTTTGACATGGATCAGACTTTTTAATACAATTTGAGCCCAAAATAATAAATGTTTAGTGGTCAAAATTGGGGTTGAAGTTATAAAAATTTGACGTTTGCGGTCTCTACCAAATTACTCAGTCAATTTTTGGTCTAAACATTGTCAATTTTACATAAAGTGTATTCAGATATAACGCAAGCATTTTAATCGGGGTTTGGCAGAAAATCTGGCTGCCAAGGGGTCAAAGTTCAAAAGATATAACTTTTGCAGTCTCTAGCAAACCATTCAGACAATTTTGGGTTTAAACATTTGAAATTTTACATAAGGGTATTCATACATTCAGCAAGCTTTTTAATCAGTTTTTGGGCGAAAATATGGCTGCCAAGAGGTTGAAAGAGTTGACGTTTGCAGACTCTACCAAACATCTCCACCAATTTGGAGTCTAAACATTTGAAATTTTAGATGCAGGTTACCTGGAAATGAGTCAAACTTTTTAATATATTTTTAAAATACATACATACATATATATATATATATATATATATATATATATATATATATATATATATATATATATATATATATATATACGTATACACATAAAGTTATGGACAGGACATAAGGCCCAAGAAAAGCCGCGCTAAACTGCTAGTATGTATGTATATATATATATATATATATATACTCAGCATTACATATATCTCATATAGAATATATACATAAAATTCTATTAAATATTTTCTGAGAGACCAAAACTTCAATTTACACTCACTCGTCTATTTTTAATGGATTACATAGTTCCCCCCAAATTCCACACCATCGAGTTATTTTTGAACATTTGATTTGGTAATATTTTTCCAAAATATGATGCGTTTTACAAAATAAAATTTGTGGGCGATTTATAGTTTTAAATGTTTATATAAAACATTTTAAGTACAGGAGAAAAACTATTAGAAAAAACTTAAGACAAGCTCGGATTTCCACGCTAGTCTTGAATAAATTTGCTTAACTTTGCCGACTCACCTTTTTTTAAACGAAACAAACAGTGAACTCTTTCTGTGTAACTTGTAGAAACATTACTTAATTCAAGATTAGGTTTCCTAAACAATTAGAGAATTGAATTCATTCCAGTAAAGCAAAAGATAGTCGTCTTAAATTCCATGCTCTCGAGACTTCTGCATTAGAGATCGACTTTCTTGATTCGGCAAATCCTATAACTCACATGGTTGACCAGGCGTGTGTATGCGTAGTTGCGGAACATTGTTACTTCCCTCAAAGGAATGAGAAAAACTGTATCGGTGGAAAGAAAGAGCTTCAGGCTAGCAATAGAAGACTTTAAAACCTAATCGATGAAAGGATTGGCACTGAGCCGAATAATTGATCAAGTAACATCGAATCACACACGCACGCACACACACACGCACACACACACACACACACACACACACACACACACACACACACACATATATATATGTATATATGTATATATAATGTATATATGTTTGTGTCTGTGTGTTTATGTGTGTGTACTTATTTTTATATATATATGCATGTATACGTATACATGTTGATATGTATGTATAAATATGCATACACGTGTATACACATATACATACATATCATTTATTTGTTTAATTTATTTGCGATATATTTGAACGAATTTAATTATTTATTTTAAACCTTTGTACCTAAAATCTATTTGTGAATAATTTTCCCTTCTCTAATGTGATGCCCCTGGACGGATATATATATATATATATATATATATATATATATATATATATATATATATATATATATATATATATATTTAGCCAGTAGAGTTTAGTTTCCTAGAAGTACATCCAATGAAACATGTGTCTACCAAAGAGTGCCCAATGAGTAAACAGAGCAGGTATATGAAATTTATTTATACAAACAATGATGGCTACATATGTGCATACATGTTTCTGTAATCACCCGTGTTGGGGGATTACGTCTTCAGGCCAAGAATTATCGTCGAGAACACTATAATTCTTGGCCTGAAGACGTAATCCCCCAACGCGGGTGATTACAGAAAGATGTAGGCACATATGTAGCCATCAATGTTTGTATAAATAAATTTCATATACATATATATATATATATATATATATATATATTTAGTGGAGATGGTAATTAATAAAAACTGAAGAAAGTGCTCAATATATATATATATATATATATATATATATATATATATATATATACATATATTAAAATGAAATACGTATGATATATTTTTAAAAGCCAAATTACAACGCAAGATTTTGTAATATAAGAACACACTTATTTGTTTAAAATGAATATTTCGACCTAATATGCCATCACCAGAATTATATATATAACTAGACTACTCGTGACCCGTTGGATCAGTATATGTTATAGCTAGCTATGGAATAGTTAGTATACAGAATTAATGTATAACATTTCAAGTAACTATACAGAATTTATGTATACACGCGCAAAAATTAAATGCACGCGCGTGCGATAAACAAACGTAGCGACCAGCGAAAACAATATGCAATTCCACGCGCGCAAAAATTGATTGCACACGCGTAGGAAAACAAACATGACGACCAGTGAAAACAATATGGAATACGTTGGATAATAAAGGCGCTTATAACATTGTCTTTAGATTAAATGAAAAATATTTTATATAAGAAGGGTGTAATCTGTTGAAAAAAAAAATTGAAATAAAAAAAGAAAACGAAAAATACAAGGAAGAAGTGTGCATTGTACAGGTCCATCCTACTTTTTATTTTTTGTGCGTGTTAACAGCCCTGAAATATCAGGAAATAATAATTAATTGATTAAGTAATATTTAACGTTGAGAGATTTTTAAAGCAAATTAAAAAAAATTAAATTCTCCGCACACACGTTTTGAAGTGCTTCTACGTATTTTAAAAATGTTTGGAACTTATGACTCCACTCTCATCCCATTTCCCCTTTCTGACCCTAAAATTAAAAATAAGTCACCAAGAAGTGGGGTCTCATTTATATAGGAAATGTTAAATTTTAATTATAAAATATTTCCTCCTTTTATATCATTTTCAAGGGCCGTTTAACGTATTAGCCAGAAACAATAGGTTTTGACGTGTTTAAGGGTTAAACTACGCTGGTCGTAAAAAAACAAATATTTTTTTTAAATATGTAAATTGATCAAGTATTTTTCATTAGAACACATTTGCTTTGTGTTTTTATTTGAAAACAATTCCATCTTGCAATGAAAAATACGAATAAAATAAACGTAAATAAATAATTTAAAACACGGTAAACGTATTTTTTAAAAATCAAGTTCTGGTTTTAATCACACACAACTTGGGTAAGAAAATATTTTTTAAAAAAATCTTTTAATCACGCACAACTTGGGTAAGAAAATATTTAAAATAAAAATTATAAGGAGTGCCGAGTGTTCAGTAGCACCTGTATATATACAGGTGCTACTGAACAATCGGCACCCCTTATAATTTTTATTTTCATCTTTTTTCAACTATTTCTGCGGATACCAAGCTACTAGACTATATTAAATGCAAAAAATGAAAAATCATATTTTTAAGATTTGGAAGTGGGTTCAGTTTCACATACAACGTTCATAATAGATCTCCTATTTTCAGACCCGATTTATAGCCCAGATTTGACGTTGGCCCTTTCAGCCCACTCCGCCATTAATATTATTTTGTTTTCTTTTTTGTGACTTTTCTCTCTGAGAAAAGTTCGGTCTGCCTTCCCCCGTCGTTATTTTTATTTATTTATTTACGGCTTTTGGAAAAGTTTTCGCATTTAACAACCGGCACTATTTTTTTTAAATAGTACTAGGCTATCCATTGGCCCTTAAAGGGCAAGATGAAAAATGTTCCAAGTTAAAAATGATTTTGAGATTAGATTGTCTTTTATTGTCGAGAAAATATTGTTTTGAGTGATGAGTGAAAAAAATAAAACTACGGAAGCCTCCAGAGTACTAGTGCCAGCACTAATAAAATCTACTAAAAGCACTACTAAAACCAAGTTTTAGAATTAAAATAATTAACTAATTTATTAATTCAAATGCATGGAATTCTAAAACATATAACTATAAATGAGTTTTTAAAATGTTATTAGTGCTAACCAACTCTCCCTCTCTCTTTCTCTCTCTCTCTATGTATATATATATATATATATATATATATATATATATATATATATATATATATATATATATATATATATAAGCGAGATAAGACACTGATAGAATTCAGATGAAAAATCCTGATAGATATTACTTAAAGTAATACTTTCAAGGTGATCCTAGCATAAAAGGGAAAGCTATTGAGGTGGGTATCCCAACTTCCCCAGAATTATCCATAGGGCACTTCTGTTCACCGTATCAAAAGCCTTAGTCAAATCAACAAAAACCTGATAAAGCGGAACACGGTGTTCAGTACATTTCTCCTGCAACTGCCGAGCCGAGAAAATCATGTCCGTGTTTCCTCTGCTCGGACGAAAGGCACTTTGGCTTTCTGGAATGACGGATGGACAAATATACTTAAAAAATCTATTGAGTAGAACTCTGGAAAATATTTTACTAACTGCTTTCAACAAATTTATCCCACGATAACTTCCACAGTCGATCCTAGACCCCTTTCCCTTGTACAGTGATATAAGAATTGCATCAACCCAATCCCGATGGACGGGAACACACTTCCAGACATCAGTGATAAGATGAAGAATTTCATGAACAAATTTATCATCCCCATGTAAGAGGACTTCCACAGGAATACTGTGGCACTATTTCCTTGTGCCACTGCTTCTAACACACTCTGCAGCATGGACGGGTGGTAAATTGTCCATGAGCGTAGAGATACAAAGAAATCCCTTCCCATAATTCCCTTGCTATCTTTCTGTCTCTTTCCTGCACGACCACCATGATGTGAGAACGCATAGTCTGTCTCTCCGTACATGGGAGGGGGAGACCCCCTCCCTCAACACTAGTTAGGGTAGGTTAGTTAGCTTCGAAAAGCCTATTATCCAGTTTTAATTGTAAAAATTAATTGTAATATGCATTGTAATATATATTTTGTAAAATAAAATAGTTAGTTATACCTTATGCATATTACAATTGTGTCGCGTGTCATTTTTCTTGTGTCTGCCATGAATGCCTTCATAAATGTCTGAAGTCGAAAGGCGGCTCTGAGGACAAAAAGATGAAGATTCCCACCAGAATGCCACCAGGGTGAAGAGATCATCTTGAGAAAAGAAAGGAGCTACACCCAGATCCAACATCTCAGGTATGATTTTCTTCTTGCTACACAAACCCTAATGACTAACTCATCTTCATATCTTCATGAGACCGCTTTAAGACATTTACTATAACACGTCTGTCGGTCAAACCTCAGTGACCGGCTGATAGTGGTATAAATGGTGCCGTGACCAGGATATATTGTTTCCCAGCATGGAAATAATTTCGACTCTTATACCCACGGCACAACCAGAAATAATGACCACTAGACGAATCGAATAAAAAAAATGGTCCACGGTCTTTAAAAACGGAAAAAAACTATTATTTCTGGCAAAATTTTTTTTCAAAAATGGCAGACCAGTACACACGCGCACAAAAAAACGCACTCAAAAAGAAAATTCAGAACCTGAACAAAAAATTGTCTTGCACCTACAAAAAAAAACAGTTTACAAAAGATCGATTAAAAAAAAAGTATTGAAAATAACCCTTCGAAAAAAAAGTAAGAAATGTGTCCTACACAAAGGAAAAAACAGAGACAAAAAGAAATTGTCTCCAGTATATGCAATATCTCTTTCTCTCTCACGCTTTCTCTCTTTCTGTCTCTTTCAAGATATATATATCTATATGTGTGTATATCTATGCATCTTGTTATTACATGAAAGAAAAAGAAAAAAATCCTTCAAACACGAAGCTCGAAAAATAAATTTAAAAGAGAAAAAAAGGAGAGAAAAAAAGGATACCTAACATTTTTATCTGATCTTTATTTCAGGTTTATAAAGATATAGTACTTTTTTAAAAAAAATTGCTTTTGACTTTGAAAATGTAAGAACTTTGTAGAATTTTAATGACTTTTTCAGTTTGGATTTGAGAAAATGGAACTTTGTTTCGCACTGTGTTTCATGAACAGTTGATATGCCCTTTTTCAGGTTAGGTAACAATTAACGCCGAAACATAAGGGGACTTTTTTGAATTGATAATGTTTTTTTATTGATGTTTTGTCTGTTTAAAAAGAAAAGAAGAAAAAATGTTACTGGTAAAAAAAAAGAAAATTGGGGTTAGATAATATGAAAGTTTTGTGTGAGAATGGATTTTACAAAATTGTTCAAAATAAGATTGTTTTTCTATTTTGTTATTTTTTTAAACTCGTAGAAATATTAAATCTACCTGTCACTCATTTGTTTAAAACAATGGCCGCACATGGGAAAGATAAGCGAAGATGACCTCGTCATGGTGCTTGTGAGGGTGTTGAGGGGTGGGTGGTAGAACAACGCTACCTGCCTCTCTCTCTCTCTCTTCTTCTCTCTATCTCTCTCTCTCTCATTCCCTTACCTGTGAGGACGAGAGAGTGACTTTTAAAATTGTCGAAGATTTTTTTGTTATTATGTAATGGTGTTATGAGGGTGATGGGGTGTGTAATGGCATCGCTCTGTCTCTATCCCCTTCTTTTCCCCCTCATTCTCTTTCTCTACTCTTGCGTTTTAATGATTGTATAGCTACACCCCCATGGCTGATTGCAGGAGGGCATATAATAACGAATTAACTTGGAGTTTTTTAAATTTTTCTACCAAGTTTAAAGAACAAAATTATTTATGCTTCTTTAAATTACATTAAATGATGTCTTCAATTGGTTTTTATTAAAAATAAAAACTGAGACAATTATTCAAACGGCACTTAAAGTACTTTTTTGAAATCTTTGAGTGGTTGCAAAAGCCAACTGTTACATGATTACGTTAATTTTTTAAGAGTTCTCTGAAATGTTCATAGTTTTTTTAAAGAAAAATTACGCTATTACATTTCGAATATTCTCTGAATTTTTAATAATTTCTAAGGAAATATTATTTGACTAACGAAAGAAATTTTCCTGAATTCTAGATGATTTTAAGGAAGAATTATTCGAGCAAATTCTTTAATTGAAGGTTTATTTGAAATTGGACCGTATGATAGGGGTCCCTGAAATATTGACTGAGGAGTATATACGTAAAATTGAATTAATTATTAAGAAAAAAAAGATTTCCTCAGTCTAGAAAGATCTCTCTTTAATTGAAATTTTAATTTTTTCGAGCTTTTTAACTATACAGAACTGGTCGTTAACTAATGTAACTCCCAGGTGTGGCGGGAGTTTATTAATTCGAAATAATCCTTGTGAGTGAGTTTAGGAAAAGAATTGCTTTTAAATGATAAAATAATTACTTTGGAAAATAAAGTTAATTTACGTGAAATGTTTCTGAATTCGAAATGACCTTGATAATGACCTATAAGAAGAAATGATTTTTAAGAATCAATTAAATAACTTTAAATGTACACTGAATTTTAAAAATAATAATTACGAAATGAAAAATTTGGGATGTTTCTGAATTTCATTGTGAAGGGTGAATTGATTCAAAATGAATTTTTTATGATCTTTTCGGAAGATTAATTTTAATAATGAACCAAATGTTTGGAATAATTTTTGAATTGTATTACGAAAAATGGGTCTATTCGAAGTTTATGACCTTTTGAGAAGATTGTTTTTAAAGTAATAAATGAATTACTTTGCAAAGAAGTTAACTAACATAAATTGATTTTAACGATGAACCAAAATACTTGAAATAATTTTTAAATTTTGGAATAAAATTTTAATGATCTTTTGTAAATCAAGTTTTGAAAAAATACACATACTTTTTAAATGTACCCTGAAATTTGGGAAAAAGTTAATTATGAATGTAATAACTGAAATGCGTTTGCATTGTGTAAACAAATTCTAATTGTGACTGAGGTGCTCTGAAATGATTTTTTTAAAAAATGTTTTCATTTTTAAGAAAAAAAAATGTTATTTCATTGATTTAATGTATACGAGGTTTCTGAATTGTTTATTTTTGGAATTTTTTTCTCCTAATTGAGTATTCTAACTCATGAAGGCTGAGTGCCCTTCTTAATTAATTCTTTATATAATTAATAAATATTCCGTGTTGGATAGTTTTTATTGGTCGCTCGGCGGCAGACTCCTTGCTCTAACAGAATTAAATTGGATTAGAACCTCTGAAGACCGAGGTTTTACTAAAATCCATATAGGTCGGCGTGATGAGGTCACGTAACCCCGACTTATTTAAAATACATTATGCTGGTTGCTGAAGAGAGCGTAAGTCCAGTAACTGAAGTAATAACTTGGAATACATATAGGTCGGCGTGATGAGGTCACGTAACTCCAACTTGGTTAAAATACATTATACTGGTTGCTGAAGAGAGCGTAAATCCAGTTACGGAAATAATGTTATGCAGACTAAATTAAAAAACGTATAGGTCGGCGTGATAAACTCACATAGAATCCGGCTTAGTCAAATACGTATAGGTCGGCGTGATAAACTACCGTAGAATCCGGCTTAGTCAAATACGTATAGGTCGACGTGATAAACTCACGTAGAATCCGGCTTAGTCAAATACATATAGGTCGGCGTGATAAACTCGCGTAGAATCCGGCTTAGTCAAATACGTATAGGTCGGCGTGATAAACTCGCGTTGAATCCGGCTTAGTGAAATACGTATAGGTCGGCGTGATAAACTCGCGTAGAATCCGGCTTAGTGAAATACATATAGGTCGGCGTGATAAACTCACGTAGAATCCGGCTTAGTCAAATACGTATAGGTCGGCGTGATAAACTCGCGTAGAATCCGGCTTAGTCAAATACGTATAGGTCGGCGTAATAAACTCACGTAGAATCCGGCTTAGTGAAATACGTATAGGTTGGTGTGATAAACTCGCGTAGAATCCGGCTTAGTGAAATACGTATAGGTCGGCGTGATAAACTCGCGTAGAATCCGGCTTAGTGAAATACATATAGGTCGGCGTGATGAACTCACGTAAAATCCGGCTTTGTTAAAAAAATATTATACTGGTTGCTTAAGAAAGTGTAAATCCAGTTACTGAAATCATGATGCCATTGCCTCGATGGAGGGCGAGGATGATTACCCTCTCTGGTATTTGAAGCAGTATACCAGTCTACCAGGAGCCTGGTGGAAAAAGATAACTTGCTTCACTGAGTTCCTGATGGAACGTAGAGCATGGGGACATTGATTGCTGACGGCCGGTTAACGCACCATTCACGGAAAATTAGGGACTTCTGAAATTTATGAATACTCATAAATTTCGGATTGCATAGGGAGGGATGTGGCACTATTTCCTTGTGCCACTGTTTCTAACACACTCTGCAGCATGGACGGGTGGTAAATTGTCCATGAGCGTAGAGATACAAAGAAATCCCTTCCCATAATTCCCTTGCTATCTTTCTGTCTCTTTCCTGCACGACCACCATGATGTGAGGACGCATAGTCTGTCTCTCCGTACATGGGAGGGGGAGACCCCCTCCCTCAACACTAGTTAGGGTAGGTTAGTTAGCTTCGAAAAGCCTATTATCCAGTTTTAATTGTAAAAATTAATTGTAATATGCATTGTAATATATATTTTGTAAAATAAAATAGTTAGTTATACCTTATGTATATTACAATTGTGTCGCGTGTCATTTTTCTTGTGTCTGCCATGAATACCTTCATAAATGTCTGAAGTCGAAAGGCGGCTCTGAGGACAAAAAGATGAAGATTCCCACCAGAATGCCACCAGGGTGAAGAGATCATCTTGAGAAAAGAAAGGAGCCACACCCAGATCCAACATCTCAAGTATGATTTTCTTCTTGCTACACAAACCCTAATGACTGACTCATCTTCATATCTTCATGAGACCGCTTTAAGACATTTACTATAACACGTCTGTCGGTCACACCTGAGTGACCGGCTGATAGTGGTATAATACCATCACGCCCTAGAGCCCTCCCAACGTTCACTTCCTTGATTGCATCTTTTATTTCATTCTCAGATGGGAACACAAGTATTTCATGGATAAGCTTCTGTTGTGATAAAACTTCATAGATTACGTCCTCATAAACATTAGAGGGGTTGTCAAAGAGATCAGAATAATGCTCGGTCCAACGAAGGAGAATATTGTTAGGGTCCTTTATAAGGGCAATTCCATCACTTGAGAGTAGGGGGAGATGTAGATAGTGTCGGAGGACCAAACGCTTTTTTAAGCAAATGGTACATGCGTTTGAAGTCTTTATGATCAAAAGCCATCTGGATTTGGTTGGCGAGTTTAGCCCACCATTGATTCTTCAGTTGGCGGAATCGTTTTTGGAGAATACCCTTGTTTGCTTTAAGTGACTTTTGGAGGAACTCTCGACCTCCATGAGAGGCAGACAACATTTTGTGATGCAACTCATTTTTAGCACTCAAGAGTTTAGTAATTTCAGAATCATTATCATCAAACCAATCTTGATGTTTAGATTTGCGGAAGCCAAGAACATCTACATTACTCGTATTTCATGGAGTGTATTTTTAAAATGCGCCTATGACCCATCAAAACCAGTAGAATTTACTACGGATCGACTCTTTTCACGTACACTTGGATCATCCAGTCTGGACACATCAACCCGCCTGAGAATCCTAACACCACCCGACCTACACTTCCTCCTTATACAGATTTTCAACTTCCCGCGTACCAAAAAGTGATCTGTGCCGCATTCAGCTCCACGCATAACACGCACACTACAGATGTCCTGCAAATCTGCCTTCCTAGAAATAATATAATCAATCAAGTGACCTTGTTTTGAACGAGGATGGGTCCAAGTAAACCTATGGACCTCATTGTGGCTGAAGAAAATGTTACAGATAGCAAGGTCAAACTGAGTGCATAGATGGAGAAGATGCAGACCATTACTGTTGACCCTACCTACACCAAACCGGCCGAGTGAGTCCCAGGTGTGATGATCCTTGCCAACCTTGCATTTAAATCACCCATGAGTAAGATCTTCTCAGATAAAGGAATAGAGGAAATGGTACGACTGAGATCTCGGTAAAACACTGTGATGGTGTTTCATCATGACCCATGGTAGAGGTATACACAGATAAAATCGCCATATACTAACTGTGTGCAAGAGGGGAGTGCATCATCATAATTCTGTCACTTACAGATTGGCTGTTCAATCCTCTTCACCAAATCAAAACGCACTGCAAAGCCAATTCCACCTTCTCGTCTCAACCCCAATGGTTATCCTTTTCTAAAAAAAAAGGTGTATCCCGAGCCCACTTCCACCAATTGATCCTCACTACTCAATCGTGTTTCAGACGATGCCGCAATGTCTATGCTGTACCTAGCGAGCTCTCTTGCAACAATAGCTGTCCTACGCTCAGGTCTTTCACTATCTAGGACATCTAGCAAAGTTCTCGCATTCCACGTAGCAACAGTTAGGTTATTCCTCTCCTGATAAAATTTGGATTTTCCTTGTTTATTATTTTTCTTCAACTTTATCTTGTTTCTCCTGCAAATATAGAGCAGCCGCCGACCGCAGGAAGCCGACCAGCTAATAAAAGGGTAGACAATTTAAAAGTCACCTTTTCTAGACCCTGTACCCCTAGAAAAGGCTGCTCAACTGCCAAATAATTCACCGAAGTTGCTTCCACCCTGTAAGCGATTTAGTCGACGATGTTAGATAAATCACTGGCCGCCTATGTGCAGATTTCCAGCTATGCACTTCCAGCCCGCTAAGCTTGTGCGTGTCGCCACTCACCTATCGCCATAGGATTTTTTTTTCTTCGAAAGATATCTGCACATAACGATCGCGATACAACATGCTTGTGCTACACATATTGGACCCTCTCGCACTCTACCACTGGTTGCACAGTGACAAACTGAAATAGTGAGATGACTGAGCAGTGACATAGTGTGCATGTTTTATTATCACGGAGTTTTAACCTCTCCGGCAGCTGGACATATACACACACATACACATAAGGAAACAAACATGCATGTGTATATAAATATCTCTAGTTCTCACAATATAGTAACCCTCCAGGACTTGAGAGAGAGGCTTACAGGTACTACACCATTGCCCAAGGGTGGCCTGGAACTATGCAAGGCAGAGGCGTTCATCTCCTTGTAGGTATACCCGCATATATATATATATATATATATATATATATATATATATATATATATATATATATATGCGGGTATACCTACAAGGAGATGAACCCCTCTATTTTAGTCTAGTTTATATATATATATATATATATATATATATATATATATATATATAGTAAGTTATGAAAATATATATGACAATTAAGCTACACAGAATATTACTACAGAGTTCTACCTATGTATTGCGCACTGTTGAAGTAAATACTGAAAAAATACGCATTAAATTATATCTTCGTATATTAATTTATGTGATTAAATAAGTTACTATACATATATATATATATATATATAATATATATGAAAATCAAATAAGAGACGTGTTACATTTAACACTTTAAAGCCAAATAACAACGCGAATTTGTTTTGTTTTAACCTTTATATAATAAACGAATGTTTATTTTTAAAGAGAGAGCTATATTTCGGAGATATACACTCCTTTTTCAATCTATATATATATATATATATATATATATATATATATATATATATATATATATATTTCCCTCTTATTCTTCGTCATGATGTTGAATGGAAGAATTTTAAGTTAACTCCACCCGATGTTAGCTGTGGTTTTTCTTTAGCCGGATAATTACGCGTGGTTGCGCGTGATTTGAAAGTCTGGGTAGATTATCCATTAAAGGTCTTGAAATTTGGAAATCAAATAAGAGACGTATTACATTTAACACTTTAAAGCCAAATAACAACGCGATTTTTTTAAACCTTTATAAAATAAACGAATGTTACGCATATACATTTCGGAGATATACACTCATTTTTCAATCTGTATATAAATATATATTTTTTCCTCTTATTCTAGAAAAGAATTCGCGTTGTTATTTGGCTTTAAAGTGTTAAATGTAACACGTCTCTTATTTGATTTTCATATATATATATATATATATATATATATATGATTACTTCATTTATATATCTATGACTACTTCATTTATATTATTGTACTTATACCTTTACGGAGAAAAAAAGAAAAACTTTTATCTTTTCTTGAAGGAAAAAGAAGAAACTTTTTGTTGATAAATCTTTTGCAAAAACAAAAACAAAACAAAATAATATATAAAATAAAATAAATAAATAAATTTTCAGTCCTTTAAAGCCAGGTTTTTGTTATTTTTAATTATTTACATTTGTATTTTTCCGGTTTGTTTGTTTTTAAAGCGTCTGTTACAACGCTCGGCTTAAACCGATGATTGCCGGTCTTGCCCGATCCATGCTTGACGGGAATTCACGAGAATCCGGTCAAATTATGCAAGAGTATCGAATATTTAAAAATAAAGCAAAACATCTTTCTGTCTACACGAAATTATTTTTTCACGCTAGAAACGTCATGCGATTACCAAATTAATTTATTTAGGAAGAGTTTTTTTTTAATCTTTCGGACTTCGGAACATATTAAAAAACACCTAATCAGGGGAAATAACTTTACTCGTGTCATAAAAAATCGATGTCGGAACTAATAATTCCAAATAAATTTAATTAAATATATTATCAATAGAATTGTCGTTTAGAGTTGATGAAATAACAATCTTAAATAAAACAATTAAAACAACTCGCCCGCTAGAACCTTAAACTAACATACATCTATTTAGTACAATTGATTTTCCTTAATATAATAAACAAATGAGGTGACACATTAATCGTATATTTTTTAAAGAATTATACTATATTTAGAAATAAATGAAATTCTAAACTAACGGACCTTTTGTATATATTAATAAAATTGTGAACAAACAAACAGACAGGAATACGAATTTATACACACACACACACATATATATATATATATACATATAAATATAAATTTGTATTCCTGTATATATATATATATATATATATATATATATATAGATAGATAGAGAGAGAGAGAGAGAGAGAGAGATTTTATGAAGCTATTGTTGATAGATTCGTTACCAATGGTTTCGGCTATCCTTGTCAGACAGATGTATTGATATCTATTGAACAGCGTTTCATAGCAAAAAAAGCCATTGTTAGTGAACGCATCGTAAGAATAATTGTTTATGTTTTTTTCTCAAGTGCCAACCACCTGCTGAGTCGGGAGCATATTTGATGTGCGGCCAAAATGATTATAGAAATTCTCATGTATTATTACATTTTGTCTTCAATTTTGGCCGGTGATGCGTTGTTTGTTTTCTGTTTCTTTCAAATATCCACGTTTCTTTTTGTCTTCTATATAGCATCTGTCTGTGAAAATCTTGCTGAGTAGAGAGCATCTTTTTGTATATCTACGTGATTTTATGTTTAGGTAATATTTCTATCTCCCTTGATTTTTACAATGCTCCCTATCTTTGGTTGAGCATATTGAGAAGTTATATACAAATTACCATTAGCGTATTAAGCGATGCTATTTGTATAAACAAATTAAACTTAGGTATTTGGACAATGTCAAAACATTGTTAATTCACTACCTACATAGCAGCAGCCGAATAGCTCCAACCGTCGTTTGGGCGGTTGGGTTTCAATCCTGGCTTGAGTTAGTTGCTTGTCTAACCGCACTGATGTACTGTGAAACAGTGAAACAGTACTGTATGTTGATGACTATATATATATATATATATATATATATATATATATATATATATATATATATATATATTATGGAAAAAATGCGCGCATGAAAAGTAATATTCTTAAGATTTTATTAAACCTGGAAAAGTAAAGGACAAGAAATTCAACCTGGAAAAGTAAAGAACAAGATATTCTAGTAAAGTAAAAAATAAGAATTTTTTAGACTTAAAATATTGCAGCTAAAAATAAAATTTGAATATTGATAAATATTTTATTTATTATTTGCATATGTTGTTGTTTATTGTTGAGTTAGAAATGGTGTCAGTCGCTGAATTGAACTTATTTCCCCCCTATTATTTGCATATATCTATGTAGTGAAAATTGTTTGAATAAAATTAATTCATTAGTTAGTTAGTTAGTAGATGGAATTAATAATTTTATAATTTACATAAAAATTAATAATTTTATTATATCATAATCAGGATCATTTAATTCATTTTTTAGCTGCAATATTTTAAGTCTAAAAAATTCTTATTTTTTACTTTACTAGAATATCATGTTCTTTATTTTTCCAGGTTGAATTTCTTGTCCTCTACTTTTCCAGGTTTAATAAAATCTTAAGAATATTACTTTTACTGCGCGCATTTTTTCCATATAATCCATGATTTTTCCAGGCATTGCTATTGTATTAATATATAAATTTATAATATTTATTAATGATTGCCAAAAAAAAAAATTAGCTCTCAAGCACACATTTATGCAATATTTACCATTCAATCACAGTAGTTCCGAGCCAGGGTCTCTACCGAGACTGCGGTTCATGAATTCGTGATCTGTATAGAGCGTAAACTAACAAAAAAGAAGATGGCACTCGGTGTCTTTTTAGATATTGTTGGAGCTTTTGACAACATACCCTTCAGTAGTATGTTCAAGTTGCTACAAGAATTCAATGTGCCACCAGTACTCATCCGATGGATTGAGTATATGGTGAGGCACAGAACAGTTCAAGTAGAACTACTGAGGGCAACTGTTAAAAGGGAAGTAGTTAAATGAACCCCCAAAGTGGGATTTTATCACCTTTACTATGGAACTGTATGCTGAATCCTCTTTTAAAGTTCGTTTTTTTAAATATAAAAAAACGATACACGGGATTGAACCTAATATCTTTCCACCAACCCCCGGTACTCTAACTGTTACGCTAACATGTCATATTGGCAAAATCGCAGTAAAAAAATATTTATATACAAAAAAATTATGCAAAATAAAAAAAGCGTTAGTCACTTATGTACTTACTCTCCTGTTTGTGAACCCACATATTTTGTTGTAACTTTTTTTCTACTGAACCAATTTTCGAATTTTTTTTTTCAAAATGTAGCTAATGAGGTGTTCTATCCAACTATATAACCTGTTTTGAATTTGGTTGCGAACGGAATTAGTGGTGGGGGTTTGAATGTGTCTCGATTCATTCAATTTCGGACTTAGCCATATATTCAACCACTACCGTGGTTGAATGATATATATATATATATATATATATATATATATATATATATATATATATATATATATTTATAGTTGACTTTATATGTAGAAATGATAACGATGAATTCGAAAAAATAAACATCTTATATATCCAAAGGAGTTAGAATTGAATGGTGAACATAGAGGACAACAAGCTACATTTCTGGATTTTGATATAAGAATTGAGGATGAAATTTCTCTATATAAAATATTTGATAAAAGAAACTCTTTCCCCTTTCAAATAGTTCGTTTGCCACATAAAGATAATACATGCCCTGTTTTTATGTTTTATGGAATCATTATGTCAGAGTTTTTGAGAATAGCTCGCGTTACCTTAAAATTAATAGATTTAATACCCCCAGTTTCTAGCTTAATAATAAGGGTTATAAAACAAGGTGGGGATAAAACTAAAATATTTAAACAGTTAAATAAAGCATTTGTTCGTTATAAAATTTCCGTGTGGGAACATGTGTTCCAATTGCCGTTTTCACCCATTCAGTAGTCTCATTTGTGCACTGTTCATCAGGAAGTGAAAAGATATTTCGCCATGGGACGTCTCTGATGAGATCCCTGATGGCTTCCCAGTCAGCCTTTTTATAATATCTCGTTGTTTTGAGCAATGGCTCTTCAGTTTTGGCTCTAGAGTTTAAGGCGATTTCAACTATTATCACTACATGATCAGCGTTCCTAAGTGAGTTGTGGACATTCTTAACACAATCACCGGGAACTCTGGTCAGAAACAGATCTAGAAGTGATGTGCGTTGTTCTTGCTGGACTGAGAAACGGGTTGGAAACGTAACCATCTGTTATAGGGAATGAGATATAGAGAAACTATATGCTGTGCTACCAGCTACGTCTGTGTAAGTAGAAAATCCAAGCCAGTTGTTGTGGTGGACATGAAGTCACTAAATGCATGCACTTGTACACTAGTGTCGAGGGAAAATGCTGTATCTATGCTGTCAGAGATTTTGTTTATGGTACAGTCCTGGGTCGAGGGAGAGCGGCAGAGAAAATAAAAGTAAGTAATGTTAGTAACTATGGAACTTTAATATTTTCGATGTTAAATGTGCAAACGTAAAAACACATTTGTGGGAGATGATCTACACATTGTAGTTTTACTGGTAGTTCAAAATTAATAAATATTTATTATTTTAATATTATAATCAACAGTGGAAGATTTTGTTTTAAACCAAATAAAAACAAAACTATTAAAAAATCGCCCGTGGCATTGGAAAATAGGCACAGATTTTTCAATTCCGATACCCTAAGTACTTCCGATTTTTTCGATTCCCGATTTCGATCAATTGTCTCAACACCATATATATATATATATATATATATATATATATATATATATGTATGTATATATATATATACACATACGTGTGTGTATGTATATGTATATATATAGGCACATAAGTATTTTCTTTTTTTGTTGACACTAAAGGGGTTATATATATATATATATATATATATCAGTATATTTTTATTAAAATATGTTATGCGCAAAGCATTATAAAATATGAAAAATATATTCTCGGTAAGCCGGTAAGTAACATAGGCACATACTTTTTTTTTCATTTATCGCGACTCACGAAACTTACATCTTCGCCCTCGGCCAAATTTTTATATATATGTATGTAAATTATATATATATATATATATATATATATATATATATATATATATATATATATATATATATGTTTGTGTGTGTGTGTGCGTGTGTGTGTGTGTTAGAATTGGTGCGCAAAATCGTAAAAGAAAGAAAAAACATTAAAATTTAAAGCTACTACTATATTTACTGCGTATACCATTCCTGAGACAAGTATTCTGTTAGTCTATTATATAATATACTTATGGCAAGTGAGATACTTCGAACGTCTTTTTCCATTGAAGAAAACTAAGTACTGTTAAAGTCAATATTGAATCAAGGTATATAAGTACAATGTATTATCTGATAATTTAAATATGTATGAATCAACAATATTTACTCTTTTATTTCAAGAGATATATCAAGGGAAAACGCAGAGGTATACATGGATATATATTCTTCAGAAAACACCATAGCGTCTAGCAACTCATTATTCGCAAAACTCCTACCAAGGAAACTGGCGGAAGTAATAAAAAAGCGGGAAATTGTGAATGAGAGCAACGGCCAAATACAGATAGTAAGACATTATTTTGACCTAAAATCGAACAAATACTCTTCAAGACACCTGATTTACAGAACTTTACATTCAGCTAAGTGCAAAATACGGAAAAGTAGCGAAATAATTATTAGAAATATACTAAAAAAGAAAAGATATTAAAATAAAAGTCTAGATCAATCTTCATTTTTATAAAATACCAAATCAATATCATACCGATTCGAAAAGACACCGCAAATGGAAAGATGCAGATACTTCCAATTAGGTCTAGTCAATTTCTACTCTTCAATCATTAAGGAAGGGCTAGATAACACATTAGACTTCGCTTTTAAGTACAATAATATTAGCGAGTTAAACAGGGAGACCATCATGAAGGCAAGAAACCTGAATATAAAAAGTGTCCTTTTCACGTGACGATCGTTGCATACGATGGTGCTAACATAGGCTTCCTAATATGACTTTTCATACTTGAAAGGATCAAGGATAAATTTCTCGATAATATTTTCAGCATGCATAGAGATGAAAAACTATGTATTTCGCGTAATTGAAAGAATAGCATCTTATATAGATGTAAAAAAGAAAGACTTAACACATGTTTTAAAGATTTAAGATTCAAAACCACTATTAACACTAGCCTTAGTAAGGTAATTTTCCTGGCGATCAGCCTATGTTTAATAAATAACACAGACAACCCATCCTAGAAAACGGATTAAATTCTAAGATACATTAATGATACATTAATGATACATTAATGATACATTATTAAGGGATCATGTCACTGCATTACAATCTTGAAAAACACGATTTAAAAATATCAGCAAAATGATTTCCACTTCATCCCGTATCCCGAAATCTTGAACAATCAGCCCCATACTATAAAAATCATATTAGAAAAACGGCTTTAAAGAAAAGAACTAAATCTTGCTTAACAAAGCCCATCTAACAGCCGTGACAAAGAAGGGATGATTTGGTTTTCGTCGCCACATTCACTCAATACCTACGCACCGGCCAAATTTTCCTAAGATTGCTAAAAAACAATTTTCCCCAACAACATAAACTACACAAATCATTTAATAGGAATACAATTAAAGTTAGCTTTCCAGCACCTTATCTATAACGGAAATTATCTCTTCCAAACAAAGTTCAATTAAAATTATAAAATAGATAAGTAAATAAAATTGTATTAAAACATTATTTATTAGAGACTATTTAATTTGATGTAAGAGCTAGGTAGATTTGAATTTGTAAGTTTACGAAACCAATGCAACGCAGATATTTTAAAAATTATTTTTATTTACTATTTACTGAAGTACCCAGCGTTGCCAGGCGGTATTTGATACATTTGTATATTCTGCCCATATAAATTATTATTAAATTGATTAAACAAACCATAAATTCACAATGACTTCTTTTTCCACATCCTCTATGAGGTAGGGGCAGTAGGTGCGTTTTATTTTATAGAAATCACGCCAATAGACCTAGTTTTATCTTTTAGTCTTTCTTCTTTCAAAATATTAATATTGCAATTATTATCTTACTGCATATCTGAAAACTGTTAAATCTTTTATTTGGACTATTTAATGAACAATATATATAAAGATTACATTAGTGATAAATAATAAGTAAATAATAAAAATTTAGTTTCAAGCAGTGCATATCTACATGTAGCATTAATTTTGAATTACCTTTACATAAACAACATTTTGGATGTGACCCCTAAAAGATGCGTAAATGTAGATTCTTTTAATGACTCCCAATGTGTGAATAACTAACATACAACTTGCAATGAAAAAAGCTAGGTGTCTGAAGATTAAGTTCAACAACTTTGAGGCTTTGCTCTTGCGATTTATCTATGGACATGACATAACCAATTTGTATTGGGAATTTTAAACGCTTGAGCTGAAATGACACGTCAGAAGGATTAAGGGGAATCCGAGTAACTAACACAGTTTACCTTTAAAATTTCCAGTTATTATAATGGCTTCCAGAACATTAGTTTTCAATGATTGTATTACTAACCGCATATCATCACACAGTTAAGGTGGATCAAAGTTTCTTAATAATATAACTGGAGCTCTTTCCCTCAATGTCAGGTTATGATGTGGCATTCGAGGCGGTTGGAGTGAATTCTACTTGAAATCATACTGTTTGATCTTCATTAACACAATTAATGGATTGATAATTTTTGCAAAATATTATAATTAATCATATCAACAGCATCATTTTGAAGAGCCAAGATTTCTATTGCATAATGTGGGAATTTTTAGCAATATCTGGGAAAACCGTAGTCATCAAGTCACCAATTGAATCATCAGGCCACATGGTAATGTGTGCGATTAAAGATCTCTATTAAATGTTATTGAACCACTGCCAATGGAAAAGTGCTGCAGACTGATCATCAAATAAATGTGTCCGCATAATAATATTTTCCAAACTGAAAACCAAAAACGTGGTTACCACGCAGTATTGCAGAAGTGTTGACTTTTTATATCACATTTTAAACGGAAAGAAAGAATTCGTGGCCTAATCAAACGTTTGATTCCCAAGGACAGCAACATTTTATTTGATATGTAAACCACTTGTTGCAGACTATAACGTTTTCTTAGATCTCTCTCTCTCTCTCTCTCTCTCTCTCTCTTACCATTCTGAGGGTAACTTATAGTAATATCATAATTAAATATTAATAACATGAAGTTCTGATTAGGATGGTTTCAGAATACGATGTTATTGCACCACTGAAAAGAATAGAATTATACTTACAATATTGTAATGGCTTGGCAACTGCCGCTTGGCACTCCTATTAGCGCGTGATGGATGAACATAAACTCTATAAAATTTAACGTTTTTGAGCAAATTCAAATTTTAGTAAATTTCATTTAAAAATACTGGGCGAGAGAACTTCCGTCTATGTTTGAATTATTGCTTTTGTATCAACCTTTCATTGGTTGATTTCAGTCTCGTGGCGGTTTTTGGATTGTAAATATTGGCAGACGACAATTTGAGTATTTTTGCAGATTTTCGTAAGATAAAGTTTCGATTGTGATTACATTATTTGCTTTTTTGTTGTTATTGTAATGACAATTGTATTCATGGAAATTAAATATTATTCTTGTATGATATTTCGATATGAAGTGTCGAAGATAACTGATTGCATTTATTTTATGATATCTTTAAAATGTAATGTATATGAGACAATTGTTTAACTTTAAATTTATATTAGGAAAAATTAAATCAAAATGTATCATAAATTTATTTAAATATGGGATAATTATCTGAAAAATTTGTATTATGGTCAGATCAATTATTTAAAGAATGTCATTGAAATTAATATTTGTTAATCTAATCGCTAAATTAAGTAAAAATAAAATAGTTATGTCTTCGTATATTTAATTTAACATCTGCAGCCCATTAATTATTATTTCTTTACATAAATAATTATTTAAGAAAAAAAAAGGAAAAATTCTGTAAATGAAAGGAAAGAAGTTTTTTTTAAAGTAAAGGAAAAGTTATTTAGAGAAAATAACTTTTCTAAAAAGAAAAGGAGAGATGATTAAAAGAAAAATAACAGCTTATTAAAATTATGATAGACAAATATTTATATTTTAAGCATCTCGAGCGATATTTACGTATTACTTAAAAAAAGAAGAAAAGAAATTAACCCCAAACTTTTCTATTAAAACTCGTAGTTAGAATTTGTCCCCTGTTCTGATTTCCTTAAGAATAGTATACATTTTAAAAATAGAATTTTGTCTTCGGTCGTAAGGGATTTCTGTCAAAAAATATTTAAAACCATGCATACTTCATATTTATTAATACAAAGACATGGTTAAAAAAAACTGACTTGGTGCCATCATCTAAAATCTAAACAAAAACATTTAGCGTTCCAACCAAGTTCTTTACCGACGTTGTTATCGAGAGAAAAATAATAAAGTCTCAATATTAGTCCACTTGAAGAAATTAATTGAATTTGAGTTTGTGCAGAAAGAAATAAAAACATTTCATCCAATTAAATGAACGTTTCCCATTTCAACTGGCCGACACATGTATGCACGCATAATTCATCCACACAAACAAACCTTTTGTTAAAAACATCCTTTGTGTATGGTTACTATTTCCTGTTAATTTGTTAAATATTTACACGCATATAAATCTACTGTTTTATTTATATAGATTTAAAATTAACTTAATTTCCACGATATATGTCATTATAATAAATAGAAATAGTTTGTGCTCTTTTTTCTAAAAAAATAAGAGGTAAGTACCATTTTTGCTGTATTCCATTAGTTAAAATGTCCCACAGAAGATCAAACTTAGGTCTTCGTACTCGCGAAGCGGAAGAAGTGCGACAAGTAGTCGTCAATCAAACTAAGGAGAAATCAGCTTCAGCAAACGAGCATAGAATACAAACAATGATTCAAATAGTGCCAATGAAGCAGCAGAGCGACGCGTAGCCAAACTTGTGAATGCGTGATTGCGGGTACAGCAATCACATACTTCATTTTCAGATCTGTTGCGTTCTCAGCAGAATGAACACGATAGGCTGAAGGTAGCTGAAAGGTATCAACGAGAAAGAGTATATTAGCGTCAAATACGCCTCTGTGCTCAACAATCTGGGATTTGCATTGCCTTGCATTCAGGTACAATGCTGTTGGTGATTATAGTTTGAGTCGTTATATTCTGATCGGTAATATGAGTAAAGTGTGTCTCTATTGTAAGGCTCTAAACATTATAGAAGCAATGCATGTTACGCTTTGAATGTATTCGGAAATAACAGACACTGGAATGTATGCATTAATGATGTGTGTAAGATATCATAGTTTATTAAAATCCGCGCATATTTTGCAATCATATTGATCTCTTGTTCTTGCTTATCTCCAACAAAGTTATGGAAGAAATATAAATTACACATGACTGAAGATATTTTTTCATCAAAGACGCAATGAAAGTTCAAATACCTTCCTGGAGTTTTATAGCAAAAATCATAAAGCATTAATAATGATCGAAAATTTGTGCTTAGAAATTGCAAACAAAGTCCTTAATGTATTGAGAATTATATCAGCAAATCAATTTTTGCTACTATTTTGATGTACAATTGGATCATGAGCAAGATTACATCACAAGTGATCTTTTGTTGTACGTACAATCAAATATGCATGAGATTAAACTTGAGTAAAAAACATTTACAACCAAATAATGACAATACTGCCAATAACAAGTTGATGAAATCTTTTTCTTAAATACGCCAGGAAGAACTGGTAAAACATAACTTTAGCGTGTACATCATCCGGAATATCTGTGCCATTTCTACCAAGTGGGAGAACTGCTCATTCTGTTTTGAAATTACCATTAAACATGCAATTCATTGAAACTCCTATGTGCAACATTTCCAAAATATCAACCATAAAAAAATTATTGCAGAAATGCAAACTTATTGTTTGGGATGAATGCACAATGGCACACACAAAATTACTTAAGGCTGTTGATCGATCATTGCAAGATGGACGTGGAAATGACAGATCATTTAGAAATGCAGTAATATTGCTTACAGATTTCAGGCAAACATTACCTGTAATCAAGCCCATCAGATAAAATAAATGCTCACCTCGACTCTTTACCCGTAAAGACATTAAATTTAACAAAAAAATATATGCGTCCAGCTGCAAAACAATCGATCGGCAGAGATATTTTCACATCAATGATTGGAAATTAGGAACGGAAAAGAACCGGCTGCTCTGACTTCGTAAATTCTGTAAGATCAAAAGAAGAATTGGTAAAGAATATATTTCCAGATATTCAAATTAATTATAAAAATCCTAGTTGGCTGAATAAACGAGCTATTCTCGCAGCTAAGAAAAAAGACGTCCAAAATTTAACAATATTATACAGCTTAACATTCAAAGTGAGATAGTCACATACAAGTTTGTCGACACTGTTGTAGAAACAGACAAAGCGATTAATTTTTGAATTCACTAGATTTGCCAGGGATACCACCGCATGTACTGCAATTGAAAACTCCCTTACAAATGTTGTGAAATATCAACTAGCTCAATATTTACAATGGCAGCTTGCAGTAAAAAAAGATTAATCATAGTAGAAGCAATCTTGATGGAGTCTTTCAAAGGTGAAGATGTCCTATTACACGCATTCCTATGATTCTAATGGAAGAAGTCATTTTTTCTAAATATCATTTACAACCTGACATATATTTATTATTTCAAAAAGAATGTTATTATTAAAAATAAAATATAGAGAATTACGTAAAAATCAGAGTGGATATCCATGGGGGCACACTAGTATACAATATCAATGTAAAATCAATAGAAAGGTGAAATTCTATAAAACATTACTTCTTATTTTTTTTACGATTATTTATAAAATCCGATTGACATCTTAAGACTACCAAGTGATATTTTTTTCTTGTTTTGTCTGTTCAAAATGTCCGCTGTACTAATTAGTCACGACAATTTATTTCCATACAAATGGAAGCCGATACAAAATCTGTCATCGAGGATGCACAGAAAAAAAAGCAGTAGTTTCGCGCAACGAAAGAAAAAAGAGCCTAATCTTTATTTTCGTTGTGTGATAACTTCATTTTGTGTCTAAATTCGTCCGTCGTATTTCAGTTCATTCGTCAGAATCAAGAGTTTCTTTTCTATTTTCAAGAAAGCATGAATTGTTAACTTTACTTTTGTGGTGCTTTACTTCTCTTCTTTATAGATGTAATAATGTTTAACGTCAAAAATCAATAGGATACATAAAGCAGATTTAGCAAATAGGAGATACGTCGCGTCTAACAAGTAGCTATCTAGCGGACCGAAAGTTGCTACCGGAAGTGATCTAAAATAGTACTACGTGATAAACAAACTAGACACTTTCTCTTTCATCAAATTGACGATAATGCAGCGGGTAAAGACCCAGATTGGTAACCTAGATGCTATGTTCAAATCCTGACGATTCGCATCGCACCATTTTTACTGTAATTATCTGATTCGAGAAAAGGTCGTGAAACTCAATAGCAGAATAAAACCGATGATGAAATCGTGGATTTCGATTTCATACGAATTTACTTTTAGTTTCTACCAGGTAATGTGCTGCTTTAAGAGAAAACACAAATTTTCTTGAGTAAAACTAGACGAAAAAGCTAATGCTGGTATTTATTTTGTATTAATTTATTTTTACATTTTCATCGTGGGGTCTTCGTCCGCACTGGAAATGACTAAACAGTAAAAACAGCATTTTATATTAGTTTAAATTACTTATGATTGGAAAAACATGAAAATTAAAAATAATGAGCGATTACAATAAATATTATTTAACCGCGCTACATTTTGGTAAGTGGAGAGCATATCATGTACAATAAACATTTGATAATGTTATAAAGAAATTATTACATATGACTAACATGCGTTTGAGTTTTTCATATAACTTTGGGAATACCAACTCTTTAATAAAACTCCAAAGTATGAAAAGGATATATATATATATATATATATATATATATATATATATATATATATATATATATATATATATATATATATATGAGCAAAAAATGGTCCAAGAGAGAAAGAAGGAAGAAATTGATTTTTCAATATTTTTCCATGAATTTTTGTTAATTTTAACTGAAAATTTCTATTTTGCAGATGATTATTATTATTATTATTATTATTATTATTATTATAGCACATAATAATAAGTGGAAAATGAATCCTAAAAATGTAAGACCGCATCTTGGTGAGGATATGAAAAAACGAATTACAGGATTAAGGCAGTCCAAAATGACTTACAAGCAGATTTTTGATATTTTAAAGAAAAGAAAATGTGAAAACATCTCCTTCTACAGTGAAGCGAATTGGTCAAAGGTTCGAAGTCGAACACTTGGTAAAAGGGAAATCTGGATCTGGTCGTCCTAGAGCATTCACTTTGAAGGACGACCACATGCTTAAATAAACTTTTTTGAAGGATCGAAAAAAAACTTATGTTGACCATAGCAAAGAATTAAAAACAGGAGCTGGAAATTCTCTTTCTAGATATACGATATCGAGACGAATGAAAGAAATGGAATTTTTTTCTAAAAGGTGTGCAAAGCAGTCATTTTTATCTAAGAAGAACATCAACGATAGAAAGATATTTTTTCTCGTGTTATAGCAAGAAAGATACATACTGATTCAGGAATGTTTTCTGGTTAGATTAATAAAGATTTTGTCTTGTTAGTGATGCTCCTGATGCTCCCGAACGGTGGAATCGAAGAACTGGAGGAAGGTTTTCGACAAGTGGCATAAAAATGACAGTTAAACACGGGAATGGAGGGATAATAGTATGGGGAACTTTTACTGCAGCAGGAGTTGGAGAACTTATTAGATGTAAGAAATCAATCAAATCAAAAGAATACATTCGAATATTAGAAACAGTACTGTTACAAAGTATTCAGAAGCTAGGAATATCCCAGGACATTATTTTTCAACGTGATAATGCCCCTGCACACACTGCTAAAGTCACAATTTTTTTTCCTGATAATTCAATTGATGTGATATTTTGGCTAGGGCAAGGTCCGATTAAAACCCAACCGAGAATATTTGGTCAATAATATCTCGTGCATTAACCTGAAGAAATTTCTCGAACAATGACAAACTGTGGAAAGTTGTGCAATGCGAATGAAATAGAATCTCCTCTTTACAATGTTCCACTTTGGTTGAGAGTATGTCTAAATGTATTGATCTTTTAAAGAAATCAAAACGGGATGCGATTCCATCCTAAGCATTTATTAAAGTAAATGTCTTGTTCTGTGTTATTAGTCTCGTTTAAATTCTTTGTTCAATTGTTCTTTGTTCAATATAGCTTTTAGTGCAATAAAATGTATAAAATTTGGTTGGCCTTTTTTTTGCTCACGAGTGTAAATACATACGTAAATGTATACATACGTATATATGCATACATATATAGATATATATACGTATAATACATATATACATACATATATATATACATGCGTATATACATTCATATATATACCTACATATATACATATATATACATACAAATATATATATACATATATATGTATATATACATATATATATACATATATATATATGCATATATATACATATATGTACATATATACATAAAAATATACATATGTACATATATACATATATATACATATGTACATATATATATATACATATATATATATATGTAAATATATATATACATATATATATGTAAATATATATATGTACATGTATATACATATATATACATATATATATATACATATATACATATATATATGTACATATATATACATATATATACATATATATATACATATATACATATATATATGTACATATATATACATATATATATATATATATATACATATATTTCCTTGTTCAATTGTTCTTTGTTCAATATAGCTTTTAGTGCAATAAAATGTATCAAATTTGTTTGGCCCATTTTTCTTTTGGGGCTAAGGAGTGTAAATACATACGTAAATATATACATACATTCATATGTATACCTACATATATATACATATTTATATATATATACTTATACGTATATACACATATATAAATATACATATGTACATATATGTATATATACATATAAATATATGTAAATATATATGCATATATATAAACATATATATGTACATATATATATATATACATATATATATACATAAACGTGTCTGTGTGTCTATGAACATTTCCCTGCGCAATAACTATCAATTTTTAGTCTACAGACTCGAAATTTGATATCCAAGGTACTTAGATTTGGGAAATCGATGTAATCGGTTTTCGGCCAGAAATTTGGCTGTTAAGTGGTCAAAGTTCAACGATTTGACCTTTGAGAACTCTACCAAGCTCCTCCGACAATTTTTGGTCTAAACACTTGAAATTTTAGATATAGGTTCCTTGGACATGGATCTAACTTAATAACTCAGTTTGAGCCTAAAAGAATAAATGTTAAGGGTCATAATAGGGGGAAAAAAATTGACCTTTTTTTTTTTTGCTCAGCATACACCTCCAAACAACCGGGCAACGCCTGGCCGAAATGCTAGTATATCTATGAAAGTGAATGTGTGTGTGTGTGTGTGTGTGTCTGTCTGTCTGTCTGTGAACATTTCCCTTCGCAATAACTCTGTTAATTTTCAATCTACAGACTCAAAATTTGATATACAGGGTACTGAGATTTGGTAAACCAATGTGATCGGTTTTCAGCCAGAAAATTGGCTGTTAAGGGATCAAAGTTCAACAATTTGACCTTTGAGAACTCTACCAAATGCCTCGAATAATTTGGAGTCTAAACACTTGAACATTTAGATATAGGTTCCTTGTACACGGATCTAACTCAATAACTTAGTTTGAGCCCAATACAATACATGTTAACGGGTCACAATAGGGGTCAAATTAAAAAAATTGACCGTTTTTTTTGTTTTTTTTTGCTCAGCATACACATCCAAACACCTGGGCAACGCCGACCACTCATGCTAGTATATCTATAAAAGTGTGTGTCTGTCTGTGTACATTTCCCTACGCAATAAATCTCTCACTTTTAAGTCTACAAACTCAAAATTTGATTTTGGAAAATCTTTGTGATCGGTTTTCGGCCGGAAATTTGGCTGGTAATGGCCAAAGTTCAACGATTTGACCTTTGAGTACTCTACCATACTCCTCTGCCAATTTGGGGTCTAAACACTTGAAATTTTAGATATAGATTCCTTGGACATGGCTCCGACTTAATAACTTGATTTGAGCGCCAAAAAGTAAATGTTAAGGGGTCATAATAGGGGTCAAAGTTAAAAAAACATTTGACCTCTGCGGTCTCTACCAAATTACTCAGACAATTTCTGGTCTAAACATTTGAAATTTTACATAAAGGGTATTCAGAGATAGGGCAAGCTTTTTCATCGGTGTGGGTCGAAAATTTTTAGTTACTAATATATAAATGTATGTATGTATGTTTGCATGTCCGCCCAACACTTTCGACAGAGGCGATGAATTTTCTCAAGATCAGTATCGTTTTACAGCCCGACTTTCAGACGACAAATTGGTTAAAAACATTAATATTTTCACCTTAAACTAGGCACTTTTCTACAGGGGAAGGTCGATTTTTTCGCCCATATTTTTTAAAGCCATCCTCTCCTTTCGATTGTCTAGACTAAATTAAAAAAAATATGTCATTTCCTATTTGGCGATGGTCATAACAGCATAGACGTCAGGTTTTTTTCCCCGTTCTTTTCCTCCTTTGCGGTACGGTTCAAGCCTGCCGTCCTACTACCACTTTTGTTTTTGCTCAACATACACATCACACCAAACACCCGGGCAACGCCGGGCTGAAATGCTAGTATATCTATAAAAGTGAAAGTATCTGTCTGTGTCTCTGTCCGTGTACATTTCCCTACGAAATAACTCTGTCAATTTTCAGTCTACAGACTTTAACTTTGACATACAAGGTATTGAGTTTGCGCTCATTAATTAATTAGTTTCCGGCCAGAAATTTGGCTGTTAAGGGGTCAAAGTTCAACGATCTGACCTTTGAGAACTCTACCAAACTCCTCCGACAATTTGGGGTCTAAACACTTGAAAATTTAGATATATGTTCCTTGGGCATGAATCTTACTTAATAAGTTGATTTCAGTTCAAAACAATAAATGTTATGGGGTCATAATAGGGGTCAAATTAAAAAAAAAGAACATTTGATCTCTACGGTCTCTACCAAATTACGCAGATAATTTCTTGTCTAAACATTTTAAATGTTACATAAAGGGTATTCAGAGATAGGGCAAGCTTTTTAATCGATTTTGATCAAAAATTTTAGCTACCAATATATAAATGTATGTATATTTGCCTGTCTGCCTAATACTTTCGACAGAAGCGACGGATTTTCACAAGATCAGTATCGTTTTAAAGCTCGACCGTTCTGAGGAAACAATATCGAAAAATTGGCTAAAACAATTAATTTCTTCACCCTAAACTAGGCACTTTTCTACGGGAGGGGGGATCGCTTTTTTCACTTATATTTTCGAAAGTTATCCCTCTTTTCGATTGTCTAGCCTTAATTTAAACTTACGTCACTTCCGGTTTGGCGGTAATCGTAACAGCACGTTTTTTCTTTTACGTTCTTTCCGTGCTTCGCGGTAAGGATTCGAGCCTGTTTTCCTACTACCACTTTTTTTTTATTGATCGAAATAGCAACCATTAGATTCGACACATTGGGAAACAAGTTCATTTATCCCATTAGCATAGAAATCCAGAGTTCTGGAAGCGATGAAGTTATTGAAGGGCTAATCGGTATCATCTCGGCCTTTGAAGCATTTTTCGCACAGGAAATTGTAAATGTGCTTTAAAAAGGGATGATCGGTGGGCGAGAGGTCGGGTGAATACGGCAGATGAGGCAGAGTCTCGTAGCCCAATACGTTCAGCTTCTGCAGGGTCGGTTGAGCAACATGCGAGCGAGCGTTATCATATATTGTTCTCTTCATATTGACTAATTTCGGGCACATACGTTGAAGCTTCTGGTGTATTTCGTCAATTCGTCAGCAGTACTTCGCCCTAATCGTTTCGCCTAGATTCAAGAGGATGTGATTGATGAGACCGGATGCAGACCACGGAACAGTCACCATAACCTTTTTGGCGCAATTTCGGCTTCAGGAAGTGTTGTGGAGCTTCTCCGGCATCCGACTACTGTGCCGAATTACGCCGGTAGTCCTAGAGGATCCACTTCTCATCACACATCATAATCCGCTTAAGAAATGAGTCATTTTTGTTGCGCAGAAGGAGCGTAGAAGACACCCCAAAACGACGATTTTTTGATTAGCGTTCAATTCTTGCGGCACCTATTTATCCAACTTGTTTGACTTCCCTATTTGAGAATCGGAGAACGACTGTTGAGTGGTCGACCTCGAGTTCAACAGCAACTCGCGTGGTATTTCGAGGATCGGCTTTAATTAAGGTTTTCAAATGTTCGTTAACAACCGCAGTCGGCCAACCGCGACCGTCTTCATCTTCGAGGCTCTCGTCAAACGCATCATTGATATCTCGAGCTATCTCAGCAGCTTTTCGGCCTAATTTGAACTGGAACAAGAAAATCGTGCGGATTTGAATATTGTCCATGCTGTCAAAGGCACTGTAAAAATGATCAGCAGATTGAGAATGGTAACAAATAACATGATTCGATAGAGCGAAAAACGTGCTTTAGAATGATTTATAACATTGCTATATTTAAATGAATTCAGAAATCATATATAAAAGTAACATATGTAAGAAAACAATATTGTTTTTACACCAACCTAATATATATATATATATATATATATATATATATATATATATATATATATATATATATATATATATATATTTGTTACGCCGTAACCCAGCCCTACTGGGGACGGTAGAGATGAGTGACGTAACGAGATATAAACAAAAACGAAATTTCCCAAGTTCCTTAGCAATGCGTTAGTATGAGAAAGGTTTGTTGGTTGGTTATTTTTTGTTTTACGTCATATCAACCCTTTTCAGGTTATTTAATGCCGAATCCAGTGATTTTGAAGAAATTTTTTTAATAGAATATATTTAATTTTAATTATTTTAGCAGATAATACCACTCCGGATCAAAGTGGACCCCGGAGCAATGGCTCCACACTCCCTAAAACCCGCAAGCTGGTGGATCACCATCGTATATAGTTTAAGGTCAGATCCAGGTATGGGAAAGGGAAATTGTCTCGAAGGCAACGATAACATGAAATCTACTTGACAACGAAATAACATAGGAATAACGAGGACAAATATCAATGAAAAATGAACAAACTTTTATTTATATAAAAATAAATAAAATTCAAAATAAGAAAAGGGAAATAAGTGAAATAGTCTTATGTCATTCAAATTTTACCAAGAGAAAAATATATAACCAACATGTAACAGTCCATATTCATATCAAAGAAAAACCTTCGCCTGCTCTGTTTGATTTTGAGATGGATCATAAGTTACATGAGAGAGATGCAAGAGAGAGATGAAAAGTTTTGGATGCATAACTCACGATTTTTTTTAAATGTGTCCTTTCTTTTGTTTTTTGATTTCTTTCCTTTGTTTTGTTTATATTCACCTTCCTCGTTGTTTACAACTGTTATGCACACACGTTGTTTGCTCCGAATCCTTGTTTCTGAAGCTCATATGAGTTCACTGGTCTGTCGTTAGTATTTCACCATTCTTTCGATTTTTCACCCAACTACGTCGTTGTTGGGTTTACTCTTGTTCAGTCGGTCTTTTCGCTTCGACCGCTAGTCAAAACAGATGTTCACCTCCATCGCCACCGCTGACTTCGTCTATAATTGGTTCCGCGACATCGTCGTCTTTCTTTTGCTGTCGTCGCCACCCCGACCTTCGCTTCTAAGCACAAAGCTCCGATTACTGTTGACGACTTTTGTCAGTTCCCTCTCTATATATACGGTCTATCTCTCTCTATATACGGTTTTCTCTTTATATCTCTCTCTCCGGTTTGTAAATTCTCTCTATCTTTTCTCGCCTCTATCTATCTTGTCTATAAGCTTTCTTTTCTCTTTCCTCTTCCACCCTAAGTTCATACGATCTCCTTCTCTTTCTTTTCCTCTTTTTCTTCCTATTTTGTTTACATAATAAAACAGGCAGCTGACAACTGGCTTTTTGAGCGCAAAAATAAAAAAAAAGTAAAAGATGAAGCAAATATATTTTCTCTCGGTTTGAAAATCAATAAAATAATGTATTATACATTTTACAAATGTATCACAATATATAAGCTAAAAAGAAATTTCCATATGTAATTTTTTCAAAACCGCAAATATAAGCTGAATTGAATGTAACTGTTTCAACAACTTATACCTCATTTGATTCGCCTTTTATTCGTCTATAATTTTACCTGTTCATATTTTACTTTTAATTGAAGTATCTCAGTGTTCACATGAATTTAAAAAAATAATTAAAAAAATAAGCGAGATGGCAAAAAGTAACTCCGCACACTGGAAAATTATTATTTAAATTTAACTTTAGAACATTAATGCAGCGGAAATACAATCGAAACATTATAAACTAGTTAATATTTAGTAGCATAGTCCTTCTGCAATTTGACAGCCTGCAAATTTTGGACCATTCATTCTCTTGAATTTGTCTGCGGCAATATTCGGGTAAAAAGCATTTCACTTCTCTTTAATTTTTGTCCAAAGCTCTTACAGATTTGAAATTTTATCATTACGTTGTTGTTGCTTGATGTAATGCGATACGTTTTTGATAGGATTGAGGTCTGGAGATTGTGCAGAAACACAGAATATCATGCTCTTTAAGGAACCTCTTGACGTTGCCAGCTGTGTGAATGTGACCATTATCATCCAAATTCCGGTTAAAGTAGGATAGAAAATGCTCAGTCAACATATTATCGTAGTTGGTCGAATTAATTCGACCTTGCAAGCCATTCATAGGCCCTAGACTATTGGCACTAAAAACGCCCCAGGCCCAAATTGAACCTCTACCACCTTGTAGCGTTGAAACGTAACCTAGGATTAAATTCTTCGTCCTTTCTTTGACGGACGTACTGCTTACCATCACTGCTTAGCATATTGAACTTGCTTTCGTCACTAAAAATCATTTCGACCAATACGAAGAAACATGATTTTCATTGGATCTGACGAAGTCCAGACGGTGCTTTCTCTTCTTTACAGAAATCATTAACCTATGTCTTACAACACAGCCTCGCAAATTAAATTCCTTCAATTTGTTCTTAACTGTAGAAAGAGCGAACTTTTTAACAAGATTACACTGTTGTTGGATTTGGGAAGCCTCTTAAATCTGTTTTGTGGATCTTGATAGCATTGTATTTCCTGTAAGAAGTAACTCTAGGACGATCAGATTTAGGGGCATCATGAATACTGCCGGTGTTTTGGTGCTTTTGCACGGTCATTCGTACCGTTTTCTCATCGCCTTTCAATCTGCGGTGGATTTCTCGATTGAATAAACCAGAAAGGTGAAAATTAATGAGCTCCTGATGATCACTAGGAGAGACTTAAGGTCTATGAACTAAACGGTACGTTGTATAACCTAGTAACAACAACAATTACGATCTAATTACGATGCTAAAAGGTGGATATTTTCAGCTGGTTTTAAGCTCATCTATTGTTGTGGAGTTTCTTTTTGTCTTCTCGATTTGAGGCTTATTTTTTTTACGTGACGTGAACACTAGGATACTTCAATTTAAAGTCAAATATGAACGGGTAACATTTTAGAGAAATAAAAGACGAATCAAATTTAGATTCGTTGTCTTAGAGGTTTTTATCAACTCGTTGTTTTGATCCTTCTTTATAATTTAATAAGATTGTTAGTTTTTTCAAAAAACTGGGAGAGAGAGAGAGAAAGAAAGAGAGAGAAAGAAAGAAAGAGGGAAAGAGACTAAGTCGAGAATGGTTTTGTGACTTGTTTGAAATTTTCCGACCAGCAATAATTATCACTTTCTACACTGATGATTGCGTAAGCATGAAAGACTAGTTGTTTGTAGGTATAAAGATTAATTGTTAATATTTATTTGAAAATATTAAAGATAAAAGCCGCTTTAAGAAATTTAAATTGAACCCTCTTTAGAGAATTAAGAAAAAAGCAGCTAACTTTAGCGCAAATGTAACATTCTGACTTTTGGTCGTCGAATACTATTACTATGAAAGCCTGCCGACATAGCATTTATTAGCTACTTAATTTTCTTTCAGTCCTTGTGTTAATTGCCGGTGGCCTTGAGGTAATAATGAAAGTCAACAACGTCAAGAGTGGCTTTGCAGCTAAGTTCGAATCTCCCGACCAGCAGTAATTCTCACTACCTATACTGATGGTTGCGTAAGCATGAAACAGTAGTGTCTGTAAGTACAAAAATAATTGTTAATATTTATTTGAATAATATTATATATCGTTTTTTTTTTCTTTATTTTCTCTCTCACTGTCTTGAATATTTTATTTTCATTTCCTTTTTAGATATAATCACGTATTTTATCTTCAGTTTTCTACGAACTGCAATTAGTATGCGTGTGCCTTGTTTCCTTCTTGTCAGCCCATTTGGTGCATAGGAGTCAGCGAGTGAATCCCAATACGCCATTCGTCTCCAACTTCACTCAACTGTCTCCTGCAATTCAATCATTAATGGAAATGTGAAGGGTGGACCAAGAGAAAAATAAAAAAAAGCATTAAAAAATATCCCTGAAACATACGTGGAATTGCGCAAGAAACTTCAAAAGAAGAAAGAAAAATGCATCGGTATTTGTAAGATGAGTTCATTCAATTTACCTGTTTGGCGATTTAAAATGTTATTTATACTTCAGAGTGACAGACGATCGAAACTATTATTTCAAATATTAGTCACAGACTAATCAACAGGAAACACGCTTTTATAGAGATAATCTAACTATCCTATTTTAAATTAAGCATGACAGAATGTCGTAAATGGCATTTCAAACCCCAACGTCACGGATCGACACAGACTATTAAAGAAATGCATATAACATTTTGATTAAGTGTGAAAAATAATTGAAAATATTATTTACAGTAAATAATGTTTAAATCACGAATTAACGGACACACATAACAGTTTGTAGAAATATCTAAATACATTTGACAATTCTCATTTCAAACTTAATCGTGACAGACTGCGAGAAATGATATTTCAAATTTTGGCGTTACAGATCGACTTATACTATTATATGTATGTGTCTAACAATTTTATTTTTAAATTAAGCGTAACAGACCGTCGAAAATACTATTTCAAAATTTAACGTCATTTACTAAAAGACAAACGTAACCTCTTATAGATCTGCGTAGTTTTAACGATTCTATATTAAAATTAAGAATGGCAAACCACTGGAAAAAGAACCTTTATCAAAATTGATAGTAGCAGACTGAGAATGGACAACTTTTATAGCACATATACAAGGATGCGCCTACCAAAATAATCAAAGAGGAATAAATGAAAATAAACACACAGAAACCATAACATAATTACGCTCACACACAACCAATAAATTAATTAACCACTCAAAATCAAAGAGAACAAGTAGCAAGGCTCCAAAAACCAACAGAGTTTTGTAAATTCTTGAAATGACAGCGATGTATTGCTGGACATGTGCAATTTTAGGAGGTTCATCTTCCCAGGCTTTATTTTCTCTTTGAGAAAGGGTTAGTTTATTGCCAATCGCCTGAGGCAACTCTATTGAGGAATGCCGATGGGGCTGCCCAAGCATGTTTCGAATGGTAGAATTTTCCTTCTTTGGGGTGCCGGCTCTTCAATCCTACTTTTCAACTCTTGTGTCACATCTCCTCGTCGTGGAAAAAGAAGATAAATACTGAGTATTCCTAAGAGGCGTCCATTTAAATACATGTTTAATAATGAAATTGCAGTCTAAATATTAAGCATGAAAGACCTACGACCTGACAAAACGTGGACGTATCCCAAAATTACTATTTTAAAATTAAGCATGACAGACCGACCGACGGACAAAGCTTCTTATAATGAAGCAAGGATGAAAACTTGAATAAAAACAAGGCAAAAGTAATAAAAATAGCTCCAAATCATAACCAGAATTGCGCAGAAAAAAATCCCCCCACTATCCGGAACGGAAGAAGAGGCGTTTAACTTGATGACAAGTCATTGAATGTAAGTAGTAATTGCAACGGACAGATACGATGTCAATTTGAAAAAAAGCGAGTTGTTGAAACCAATCAGCCTACAAGAAATCATTCAAATAAACAACTTCCCTATCTCTCTTTATCTCTCTCCTTAGACACACGCCCGTGCGCACACACGCACACACGCACACACATTATATATACTCGTGCTCGTCAAAATAATAGAACATATGTAACTTCATTCCGTTTGGGATAATTTTTGGCTTATAAATTGCACAGGCTAGATATCTTATATTTAAATAACAATTGCAACTATTTTAATCATTTGAAGAGGTGCGTATGGCAGACAATGAGTACTTTATTGTCATTTAGAAAAGTTAACGTTTCAATTTAATAGAACATTTTGTTGTTGAGTAATCATAAACTAAAGAATTTTGTAAATATTGTTTAAAAAGATTTTGAAAGCGATTTAATAATACTGTATAAGTATGGATCGCTCTAAAGACACATCTTTGCCTGAGAAGCAGCGTATCTTTGATTTGTGGGCAGAAGGAAAGACGCACATGGAAACCGCAATCAAGGTTGGATGTTCAAGATCGGTGGTGACCAAAGTCCACCAGAAAGGTGCTGAGGGTTTTCCAACAGCAATCGCAAGAAATGCGGACGAAAGAAAAGCACAACCGAAAGGCAAGACCGGGCACTGGACAGGGTGGCAAAGAAAAGTCGATTTCAATCAACAAGTCACATCACTGAAACGTGGAAACAGGCTTCTGGTGCCGACGTTTCGAGAAGTACTACCTACCGAAGGCTCCCGCAACTGGGATACCGAAATCGTATAGCTGCCACCAAACCGCTCCTTAACAAAAAGCAGATGTTCAAGAGGCTGCGACGGCAACTGCTCATCAAATATGGACTGTAGACGAATGGCGGCGTGTGATCTTTTCAAATAAGTCTCGATTTTGTATCTCTTTCGACGACCAAGGGCCACGTGTTTGGCGAAGAACCACGGAACGGTATAATCAAGAATGCGTTAAGAAGTCTGTGAAGTTCCCGCTGTCTTGCATGGTTTGGGGTTGTATGAGTGCTAAACGTGTTGGTAATTTATACTTCATCAAAAAACTGTAAACGCAAAAGTGTACCAAGATATCATGGAAACTAATTTACTGCCAGTGTTGCATAACTAGTTTTACAGGGAGGCTACAGACATCATTTTTCAACATGACTTGGCACCGGCACATTCTTCCAAGACCACGTCTTCCTGGCCCTAAGAACGATCGATCCCTGTTCTTGAATGGCCGGCGAACTCGCCAGATTTGAACGTTATTGAAGCCTTGTGGGACCAGATGAAGAGGAAGCTCCGCAAAGAAAAACCTACTACTCTTGCAGCCATGAAGATTGCAATCCAGAACAAATGGGATTCAGTGTCTACACAGGATTGCGAGAAGCTTGTTGATTCCATGCCCCGGCGACTTGATTCTGTTATCAAGGCAAAAGGTGTTGCTACTAAATATTGATTTTTTTAATTTGTATTTATGTTAATAAAAAACTATTTCGTTTACTTAGCTGCATTGTTCTATTATTTTGAAACGAAATATTCAAGAACTGACATTGCAATTGATATGAAAAGAAAATTCTGTTGTAAAACAACTATTTCAGTTAGTTTAGCATGATAGGACTATTTTAGCCCTAATTACATCTTAGGGCCAAAAACATGATGTTCTATTTTTCTGATCAGCACGACTATATATATATATATATATATATATATATATATATATATATATATATGTATGTATATATATATATATATATATAATATTTAGAAAATATCTATGGCAATGATACTAGGCAGAATTTTCCGCGTTTCATCCTCGTGATGGTGAAACGTAGAAAATTGTGTAGCTTAATTGCCATAAATATTTTCATAACATCCTGACGAATCCCATAAAGATAAAAGGAGGAAAATTCAGTGTTACTTGATTACCGTATATATTTTCATAACTTAGTACCTAGTTATACTCATTACCGAAGTCATTACATAAAATATAAAATTTTATATAGTTGGATGAAATAATTATAATTATTACACACACACATACATACACACACACACACACACACACGCGCGCGCATGCGCGTGTGCATGTACACACACATATACGTGTGTGCATGTGTGCCAAAAGAATATAATTAATTCTTCGAACGAAAGATTTTGCGCCACTTTCATATCTCTTTACGAAGATTCAAATCAATATATAATAATACTAGACCTTATTTCTAGAATACTTATTCTAAATTTGATCCAATTTGATGATTTTGATTTTTTTTATGTTGTCTAAAATTTAAAGGGTCAGATCTATATGAATTTTCAATTTGCTAAGAAAGTGGGATTTTGTTAATATTTAATAATTCTATTATTATGTCTAATATTCTCTCGGTAGTGTTTCGGGTCAATACCAGCACTTTCGTCGGTTTATTTAGCTTCAGGCGATATCGATAGCGCATTTATGGGCACACGTAGCCAATAATTTTATAAATAATATATATATATGACGCCTTTCAATAAGTTTGCAGAAATTTTGTATGGTCAATTTTATTAATAGTACACACATAAAACTCTAGCCCCCTTCGAAGTAATCTTCTCCGACTGCAATGCACTTGTACCATTTAAACAACTATGACAGTCCTCTTGTGTTGGCGTGTCAATGATCCTCATCACAGCCGTTTTCATCTCCCCAGTTGTCTCAAACGACAGCCTCCAAGATTTTCCTTGAGCTTTGGGAAAAACCAAAAGCCACAGGGAGTAAGGTCTTGACTATAAGGAGGGTGATAAACTGTCTTGATGCCCATCTTGGTCAAATACTCTATGACAAAGATGGAGTTGTGGACTGGTGCATTCGCGCAAATCTACCGTATCTTCAGTTCTTCACAAATAACTGTGTATACAATTCCCACACTGACATCAAACTGTGCACCTATTGTATCTATAAACGCACGACGGTCCTTATCCATGAAATTCTTTATTTGGCCCATCTGGTATTCTAACTTCCTTAATCATCCCACATCTCTCATCATCCCTCACAGGCTCGTGCCTTCCTTGAATCGCTTATGCCACTCAAAAAATGATGATCGATTCATTCAAGATGGTCCAAAAGCAGTCTGAAGCATTCCATACGTTTCTGTGACATTTATTCCAAGTTTAAAACAGAATGTTATTGCATATTGTTCTTCTACAGTGTCCTCATGTCCAGATTGCATTTTTGAAATTCACCAGCTGTGACAATCAGGCTTTAATAGGGTGTATTCCAAATCCTGCTGTAGCTGTTCATTTGAACATGGAATGATAAAATTGGTCAGTTATTTTATAAACTGTATAACAATAACATACTGAATTTTCGCTAGTCTATGACAGTTTTAAATGCCTGTACGAAAAATCTGCAAGCTTATCGAAGACACCTCGTCCACATACACACACTATATATATATATATCTCGGCGATCGTATATCAGATCTACAATGGCTGTATATATATTAACTTTCAATTATCAGTGTTTCATTTCTTCTATATAAATAAAACAGTAGACGTACGTGTGCGTGTAAATATCTAACAGGTAAACTCTTAAACTACTGGTTACATAGCACTGAAATTCTCAGGAAATAATATTCATGCACCAAGTTAGCGAGTTATATCTATGTTTACATACATGAATAACGCGTACAGAAATCGGCAAATTTACATGTAAGCTACATTAAACACGAGCCGCGATTGTTTTGCGCATGCGCACACTTAAAACAGCATTAGGCTAGAACGCTACGTATTTGATTGTCTTTGAATTAATGAAAAAAAATGGCATAATACCGATAATATACTCGCAGTTTTGAATTTGTTAATACAAAGAAAAACCAATACATCTTTTTATTATTCACGTATCGAAGACATATCTGTATATCTTTTATTATTATTTGACCGATTAGATAGAAAAAAAACCTATTAATTACAAAGAAATATTCGGTGTTTTTACAGTGTACGCACCATATTACATTTCAGATAGGATTTCAAAATGAAATTAATTTTTTATGATGTTATTTTTTTTTATTAAACGCCCAGCCAATGAATTACAAATAAATAATCAGACCCCCCTCTTATTATCACCGAAACAAATACTAAAAACATTACATAAAAATAAAACATGAAAAGTCGATTTAGCGTTTAAACATTTGAACCACGTTCGGCTGAAATCGATGATTGCCGGTCTCGCCCGATCCCTGCTTGACGGGAATTCTCGAGAATCCGGGTCAAATTATGCTAGAGTACCAAAAATTCTTACGTTTCGAATGCATGCGTTTTTCTTTTTTTTCAGACGTTACATAGCATTTACGAAACATACCTATATATATATTATTCATTTATCGATTAGATGAACAACTATTGATACCAAGCAGAAACTGCCAAATTTTTCCGAATGAGTTTTTACTGCTTTTAGTTTTTTTCTGATAGAACTTTCTTACACAGGACATCATGCCAACACATAATACAGGTTTAATTCTAAAAAAATCAAAATGAAAAATAATATCTAATCAGATAAAATCTCATATATTTTAATTCAGACCATTATTCTCATCTTCCGAAAAATTTTACAAATATTTTAGTGATCCCTGTTTTTTTAAAAAATATTTTTAAATGTTATTAAAAATATTTTAAATAGCATGAGATATTTTCCATTTATCATAAAAATATATGCACTTGGTTATCCTCGACACTTACTTCGCTTACAGTAGAATAAGTAATTTCCATGAATATGATTTTCAGTACAAAAAACAAAATCAAAACATGTATTCACGTTCGAATCCTCGACTGATGAAAATCAGCCTAAATAGTCAGATTGTCATCTGCCAATTACTTCAGTCAAAACACCGTCACGAGACTATTTCAACACATGAAAGGTTGACACGAAACCAATCATTCAAACATAAACAGAAGTTTACTTTCTCATTATTTTTAAACGAAATTAAATAACATTTGATGTTGCTCTAAAAATGAAATTTTATTTATAAAGTTTCTTTCATCCCCCTCCCGCATCGATACAAGTGCCAATCGACATTACTTTCTCTTTAAATTAATACACCTGTTTCCTTGAGATAAGTTTCTTTTCTCCAAATAATATCCTTAATTTACATAGCTTCTTCATTTTTCTGTAAATAATCTCTCTTTTTTTCATTAAACTATTAGGTGAAAGTGCACAAGCCCATTCCCCATGTTAAGAATGGCTTTCTAAACAATAAAGTGATTATTTCAACATGGTTTGTACACTGCACAAGTACTAAAAAATCTGTCAAAACGGGCGTTTAGGTGACAAACTAATCTCGAACCCTCTATCAAATAAAAGGAACTAAACTCCATAAGCACCGTTATGTTACTATGCCAACAATATATAAACAATGACATCGGTATTTCAGAAGTTGATTTTAAGTAAGCAGAAATAATCAATATGAAAACAACTTAAAAAAAAGAATACACACTTTTTAAAATTTTAAACAAAATAATTTTTTTCTTTTTATTTTAAACAATATAAACCTTTTTCTTTTTATTTTAATCAATATACATCTTTTTTTATTTTAAACAATATAAGCAGAACTTTTTGTATTTTTTTCTTAATTTAAACCAATTTAACTAGAAGTTTGGTGCTTATGTATTTTTGGTACTGTGCTATTTTAAAATAGTTTTCTCCAGATTAAATTCAAGTTTTACGATATTTTTTTTTTTAAATTGTTAAGTGGAAGCAGAAAATACTTACAAAACTCCCCACTCTCCGTGTTAAGAATGGCTTTCGAAACAATAACGTTATTTCAGCACGATACATAAAGTACATAACTACCGAACTTTTAATTATTTTTAACGGTAAATTTTTACTTGGTTTCCTTTAAAATGACGACTTTCACTGGTTTTCTGGTATGCTGAAAACGAATATTTTATATATTAAATATTTGAATTTTCCGAAAATAAGTAGTATTTCGAATATTAAACAGAATAATTTTTATGTTAAAAGTGGTGGTCGTAGTTGTAAAAGAGAATACACGTGGAAATTAATAAATTTAAAAAATAATTGAAAGGGAATAAACGATAAAATTAATCAAAGTAGAAATAGAATACGCGTGCTTAATATTAATTTGTATCGTTTATAACTAATCACAGTATTTAATAATAATCACGTGATTCAATTTTGAATTAAAACTAAAGCATTTTACATTGTGTAAAATTATAAATTCTATTTATATTGTTTAAACTGAAACTTAAATGTTTCATAGTTTCAAATGATAAAAAGTTCTATTTTTATATTGCTTTAAAAAAGTTTTCATAGTTTATAACTATGAAAAGCTCTATTCATATTATTTAAATTTTTTTAAATATATTTTGACAATTTAATATTTTTATTTATATTAATATTGTTTATCATTAAAAAAGTATTCATTGTTAAAAATTATTTAAAAAATGTTTACATTGTTTTCATGGTAACATAACTGATCAATTATAATCTTTTGCAGGAGTTGACTGGGTTAAAGTATTCTTATCAATCCATTGATTGCGTTATTGATGAAGATCAAGCAGTAGAATTTCCTGTAGAATTCTAAATTCATTACAACCGTCTGGAATGCCACATCATGAAGGAAGGAGTTTGACAGGGAGGCTACAGACATCATTTTTCAACATGACTTGGCACCGGCACATTCTTCCAAGACCACGTCTTCCTGGCCCCAAGAACGATTGATCCCTGTTCTTGAATGGCCGGCGAACTCGCCAGATTTGAACGTTATTGAAGCCTTGTGGGACCAGATGAAGAGGAAGCTCTGTAAAGAAAAACCTACTACCCTTGCAGCCATGAAGCTTGCAATCCAGAACACATGGGATTCAGTGTCTACACAGGATTGCGAAAAGCTTGTTGCCCCGGCGACTTGATGCTGTTATCAAGGGAAAAGGTGCTGCTACTAAATATTAATTAATTTTATTTGTATTTATGTTAATAAAAAAAACTATTTCGTTTACTTAGCTGCATTGTTCTATTATTTTGAAACACGAAATATTCAAAAACTGACATTGCAATTGATATGAAAAGAAAATTCTGTTGTAAAACAACTATTTCAGTTAGTTTAGCATGATAGGAATATTTTAGCACCAATTACATCTTAGGGCCAAAAACATGATGTTCTATTTTTCTGATCAGCACGACTATATATATATATTCCAAGTCCAAGTTATATTATTAAAAAATATTGATCCACCTATGCAATGGCACACGATTAGCAATAAAATCTTTGAAAACTAATGTTTTGGAAGCCATTAAAATAACTTGACATTTTAAGAGTGAAACTGTTAATTCCTCGGATTCCCCTGATTCCTTCTGGCATGCCATTACAGTTAAAGAATGTACAATTCCCAACAAAAATTACTTTATACCATGCCTATAAGTAAAGCTCAAGGACAAAGCTAAAAGTTGTTGGACTTAATCTTCAGACACCTTGCTTTTCTCATGGTCAGTTGTATGTTGGTTGCTCACGCATTGGAAGTTCTGAAAACCTCTACATTTACTCACCTGTTAGAGGTCACACCAAAAATATTGTTTATGTAGAGGTGCTTCAAAATTAATGCTAGAGGTTTATTCACCAATTAACAGAATAGATTACTAATGCCATCTTTATATATATTGTACATAACATAATTAAAATAAAGATTTAACAGTTTTCATATATGCACTAAAATATAAGATAATTGAAATTCTTACATCATATTTCGAAAGAAGGACTAAAATATAAAAGATTAAACTATAAAAAAACGATTAGATCTACTGGCGAAACATCTATAAAATAAAACGTGCTACTGCTCCCACCACAAGAAGCGTGTGGGAAAAGAAGTCATTATGAATTTATGTTTTTTTAAATATTTATTATAATGTATGGGGACAAAATATTCAAATATATCATATACAACCTGGCAACGCTGGATACTTCAGCTAGTTACTTAATAAGATTTTAAAATTCTCGTTCCGTTTCTAGTTATATCTTGATGTTTATTTTTGTGGGAAAATATTTTTTTTTCACGTAATTAGAAATGACCTTGACTCATGTTGTTATCGAAGCATTGGAAAGATGTTGCTGAATGTTTTGTTAACAGCGTTGTCGCGGTAGGAAAATGAGATTTGTCAAAAAAAAAATAAAGAAAAAAAAAGAAGAAATTTAGAAACATCTTTAAAATATTAAAGTTTTCAATAAACAAATAAACTATTTTTGAAACCACATTAAGGAAGCAAATATCTAATGATTTTTTATAAACGATTTTTTTTCTTTTTAATTTCAAAGAAAGTTTTTTTTTAATAATGAGAAACATCATTGGCTCATGTTGCTATTTTCGTCAGATTGAATATATATACTTTTCAGAATGTGAGAGATTATATATAATTATTTCCACAGTCCAAAGAACGCCGCAGCCCACAAGAACCCCTATTTGGGATCATCAGTCAGACATATTCGAACCCGGAAATTGACACCCGAGCATCCTGCATGTGAGGCAAGCACTCTACCAACTGAACAAACACCCCGCACACAAGAAATTCTATTAACCAACACAGATCAAGCAAACCCGTCAGATTTAATATATATATATATATATATATATATATATATATATATATATATATATATATATATATATATATATATATATACTTGCAAAAGTACCCGCCGTCGTTGACTGGGTTCAAAAATAGCTTACAGAAAATGAACTCTGATTTATGAAAGTATGATAGGTTATGAAAAGCAAGGGTTGTAAATTTGGGTTGAATTTGTGGGTATCAAAACCAAAGCAAAATATGATGAAAGTAAAAATAAAATAGATAAACCCCATAATTTATTATAATATACCTGCTCACACTGAAACACTTATCACAATATTCTGTGGATCTATATTAAAACACCTTGTTAAACTTTGTGACATGTTTCCGTTCTATGGAGGTCAGGTGCGAACGAAGAACCCACAATTTTATTATACCATCCCTATTTAAGTTAAAACATACTTATCAAAGTATTCTTATGTACATCTATATCAAAAACACTTGTAAACTTTTTTTAAATTTTTAAATTTTTTATTTCCATACTTTGTGAACCAGGCGCCAACGCAGACCCCACAATTTTAATAAACCACTGTTCTGCCAGATCAAACATACCCATTCCTTTGTCTCGATACATCTATCATTATATGTAATCAGTTTTTTAAAATAGTCAACCATATAGGAGCCTATTCGTGACCAGACATACACATACACACACAGACATTCAGCTTTATATTATAGATATAGTGTATCAAAAAAGTGAGTTTGCCCCTTTTAATATCTTCAAATATTTAAGTATATGGCGGACGACTTCATAAAGGTTAACTAATTCGCATATTCCTTTGAAAAACGATTATTAAATTTTTTTACGGCTCCTTATCAGATGATTAATGATCTTAAGTAACCTTGTCTGTGTATGTGCGAAAATTCTCGACCAAACTTCTCTCTGAATATTTGGTCTATAGACTTGAAACTTGCTATATAGTGTATTTGGACTTTAGAACACTTTCGATTTAGTTTTTAACCTGTAAAATAGTTACTAATGGGTTAAATTTGAAAAAAAAAACAAAAAAAAAAACAAAAAACAAACAAGGCCGATAGCCATTAGTCGCATGGTCTCGTGTAATGAATGAATGCGTGAATGTAGGATTGACATGAAATTCTTAAAGATAAACTAAAATGACCGAAAAATGGGATGAAATGACTTAAATAAATAAAAAGTAAATGACTTAGAATGACTTTAATGAACTTAAGGATGAATTAAATGACCTTAAGAATGAATTGAATGCTTAAAAAATAAATGGAATCCTTCAAAAACAACTTGAATGATCTGAAGTATGACTTGAATGACTTTGAGACTGACTGGTTGTAAAGTGGGTGATCATTTTACATTAGATTAATACAGAAAAGTTATCCACCATTTTTATATCACAAAGTTACAAATATAAGTACACCATGTAGTAAGAAGAGATACTACACTTTGATCTTGGCCAAAAAGCCAAGAAAAGGGTATTTATTTGCTCCCTCACCGAGCTAATTAGGCACTAGGCCGATTTTTAATGTGAGGAGTGAAGGGGAATTGGGGATCAACTCCCCCGGGGAGTAGGGGAGCTAGATAGTGACAATTAGTATGAAGGTTTGCCCCTACATTGACCAAGGTCTTATATGTAGGGCTGCCCCCACACATGATCTTTGCTTGCAGTAGGATTTATTTGCTTCCCCACTTAGCAAATTAGGCAAAAGGCCGTTTTTAATGTGGAGAGAGGGAGAGGGGAGAGGGAAAAGGCGACCAGCTCCCGATGGGTGGGAAAATGGGAGCTGGATAGTGACAATTGGTATAAAGGGTTGCCCCTACATTGACCAAGGTCTGATATGTGGGGTTACACCCACATATGGTCTTTGCTTGCAGTATCTGCCGGAACACATACTACACTTTGATCTTGGTCAAAAGGCCAAGAAAAGCTGTATTTATTTGCTCCCCTACCGAGCTAATTAGGCACAAGGCCGATTTTTTAAGTGAGGGGTGAAGGGTAAATGGGGACCAACTCCCCGGGGAGTAGGGGAGCTGGATAGTGACAATTGGTATGAAGGGTTGCCCCTACATTCGCCAAGGTCTTATATGTGGGCTTAAAAAGCTAAGAACAGCATCTATTAACAACCGTTTATCTTAACCAAAAAGGCTAAGCACAAAAATGTTACCGACGGATATATATATATATATATATATATATATATATATATATATAGAGAGAGAGAGAGAGAGAGAGAGAGGGAGAAAGAGAGAGAGATCGATAGGTAGAAAAATCGATAGGTAGATATCGTTATATTATTTATTTAGGATCTCTATGTCACTCTCTCTCTCTCTCTCTCTTTCTCTCTCTTCTTCTTACACACACATATATATATTAGATAGATAGATGGATAGAGATAGATAAATAGATAGATAGATAGAGAGAGAGAGAGAGAGAGAGAGAGAGAGAGAGAGAGAGAGAGAGAGGGTGAGAAAGAGAAATAGCATAAACTTATCTATATCCGTCCTCCAGCTTTGGATTTAATAGTAAGATTACATTAGATTATACTAGAAGGAAAAATCCAAATTAACAGCAGTCATATTTTATAATTGTGTTGAGCAACTTTTGTTTTACTATACATTTCTCACTCAGATTTTTACAAAAAGGGTATTAATCGTCGCTCGAAACTGGACAGGAGCCTTCTCTTTGTCTGTCTCTCTGCTCCTTCTACTTTTTCTCGGAAATTACTATACCGATCTAGTCCACACAATGAAAAGAATATTCTGTTGTCATAGGCCTACTGACTACTTCTTTACTTTCTGTAAATACGCGATCTTGTTAACTATACTTTTTTTTGTTATCTTATTTCTTTTTTGCTCTTTTATATCACAACAGTTATGTCTAACGACTTGCATATTTTAAACTTTTCATCTCGTCTTCTGTTACTACATTTGAAATCTTTATGAAATTAATTTGTTTTCTTGAATAAAATGCAATATTGTAATGTAAAAGTTTCCCTGTTACATTTTATTTCAATAACGATTCGATTAATAATGCAAAAAATACAACTAAAATTTTATGTTTTAATTATCAGTTACGTTGACGTTATTAAAAGAAAATGGGCAGGTGAAGTCGTTTATTATTCATTTATTTATTTGTTTATTAATATAGAAATCAATCTTATTAATTGCAACAGATCTTCTGTATATTTTTATTTTATATTGTAATATAAAACCGTTCATCGCTCGAGTGGATAAAATAATATTTTTCTTTCCAAAATAACACTTGTTGTTTTGAAAAGATGTAAAACGAAATGACATTGCGAAACACCTGTTTTCTTTTTAATCCAAAATAATTTATTACTTTAAGTATTATATATCTACATTATTATTTACACATAATATATTCATATCTATTATAATATAAAACTCAAAACGTCTTGCTTAGGCGTTGAAACCATTCACCCGGTTCCGCTTTACAAATTCCGGTTTCAATAAATGAAAAAAAGCATAGAACCTTTTGTTAATTCAACAATTTACAAGACAGTCTTTCTTATTTTTAAATAGATTGGTATATTTTATTTTTCTACACATAACATAAACACAACGAATATAAATAAATAAAACCGGAAATAAGTTTTTAACAATTGGTTTGCGTTACAAATGAATACAATCTTTCCGCTTAAATGTTTTACTTTTTTTTTTCATTTACAATAATAATAATATACACAAATGTATTTCCATACTTTGTCGGTGGATGTTTTTTTACATCAACATTTGACAAATAGTTCATTTGCATATTTTAATTTTTTCCTTACATTTCTGTATATTACATTTTTAAGAATTCTAATATAAACAAAACGATATTAAACCAAAGACGATAAAAAACAAATACGTCTTTAGCGTCCCAAATTTTTAAAACGATTTTGATTGTATTTACATCGTATATTTCCATTGCATGTAAAAAAAGCAAAAAACAATAATAAAACAACAAAAAACAAAACAAAAAAGTGTTTCTCTAATATGAAATAAAGACAAAAAACAATGTAAACTACTTGATCAATTTACATATTAAAAAAATATATATCTGGTATTTTTTACGACCTAACTTTACATAATTTACCTCCTTAAATATCAAAATCTAAACGGCATTTAAAGATAACACAAGAAAACGAATTTTTAAAAACTGAAAAAAAGATTTAACATTTCAGAGTGGGGATCACTTTCCTATATAAATGTAACGTAAAATGAGCAACGACTTCTTGGCCATGTAGCGGTAAACGAGACATGTAATCGTTAGCATTTTTTTCAACTTATGACTCCTCACCCCATTGCCTCTTTCTGTCTCCTCCCGCCACCAATGGTGCGGAGCGGGCAGAAAGAGGGAAAGAAGTGAGGGGGGTGTCGTAAGTTCCAAATATTCTAAAAATACGTAGAAACACTTAAAATCGTATGTGTGTGGCGAGTGGGGGGGAATGGACTTTTCATTTTTTTAAAAGATTTGCTTGGAAATGTCTCACCGTTAAATATTACTTAATCCATTAATTATCTTTCCTGATATTTTAAAGTCTGTTAACACACACACACACACACACACACACACACACACACACACACACACACACACACACACACACACACAGAAATAAAAGGAAACTAGGATGGACCTGTACAATGCATACCCCTCCTTGTAGTTTTTCTTCTCGTCTGTTTTCAATTTTTCAACGAATTACAACCAATGATTAAATCATTTAATCAATGATGTTAAGACATTTATCATCCAATGTATTTCGTATTGTTTTCACTAGTCGCCATGTTTCTTTTCGTGTGCGTGTGCATTCACTTTTTCTGTGTTTGCTTTTAATACTGTATACTAACTTGAACTTTTATACATTAATTCTGTATACTAACTATTCCATAGCTAGCTATAACATATACTGACCCAACGGATCACGGGTAGTCTAGTTTAGGGTTTTAAAAATATATGAAAATTAAAATATATAAATGTATACATATATGATTAAATAATTAATATTATATATATATATATATATATATATATATATATATATATATATATACATACATATATACTCGTGAGCAAAAAAATGGGCCAAACAAATTTTATACATTTTATTACACTAAAAGCTTTATTAAACAAAGAATAATTGAACAAGGAAACTTAAACGAAACTAATAACACAGAACAAGACATTTACTTTAATAAATGCTTAGGATGGAATTGCATTCCTTTTTGATTTTTTCATAAGATCAATTCTTTTAGACATGCTCTCACCCAAAGTGGAACACTGTGAAGAGGAGATGCTATTCCATTCGGTTTGCACAGCTTCCTACAGTTTGCAAATGCACGAGATATTATGGACCAAATATTATCGATTGGGTTTAAATCGAGGCTTTGTACTTGACCAAAATATCACACTAATTGCAGTGTGTGCAGGGGCATTACCATGTTGAAAAATAATGTCCTGGGATATTTCCAGCTTCTTAGTACAGTCCTGTTTCTAACATTCGAATGTATTCCTTTGCATTGATTGACTTCTCACATCTAATAAGTTCCCTAACTCCTGCTGCAGTAAAAGTTCCTCATACCATTATCCATCAATTCCCATGTTTAACTGTCGTTTTTATGCAACTTGGCGAAAATAATGCTCCAGTTCTTTGATTGCACCGTTCATGAGCAGCGGGCGCAGCACTAACAAGCACAATTTTGATTTTATCTAACCGGAAAACATTCCTGAACCAGTCTTTATCTTTCCTGACATAATACGAGAAAAATCTTTTTTTTATAATTGATGTTCTTCTTAGATAAAAATGGCTTCTTTGCACGCCTTTTAGGGGAAAATCCTATTTCTTTCATTCGTCCATATATTGTATACCAAGGAAGAGAATTTCTAGCTCCTGTTTTAATTCTTTGCTATGGTCAACATAAGTTTTTTTCGATCCTTCAAAACAGTTAATTTAAGACTGTTGTCGTCCTTCAAAGTGGATGCTCTAGGGCGACCAGATCCAGATTTCCCTTTTACCAAGCGTTCGACTTTGAACCTTCGACCAATTTGTTTCACTACAGAAAGAGGTGTTTTCACTTTTTCTTTTCTTAAAATATCAAAATCTGGTTGTAAGTCATTTTTGACTGCCTTAATCCTGCAATTCGTTTTCTATATCCTCGCCAAGATGCGGTGTTACCATGTTTAGGATTAATTTTTCCACTTATTATTATATGCTATAATAATAATGATCTGAAAAAAAAAGAAATTTTCAGTCAAAATTAACAAAAATTAATGGAAAAATATTGAAAAATTGATTTCTTCTTCTTTCACTCTTGGCCCATCTTTTTGTTCATGAGTGTATATCATATTTTAAATAATATGGTATAATATAATATATATATAATATAATATATATAATATAATATAATATATATATATGTATATATATATAATATGCATTACTAATGTAGTTTTGAATTTTCTCTATTAATATATCACTTTGATTAATTGAATATGACTTTAGGATACGGTACATAATATATATATAAGTAAGATGATTGATAATTTATAATTAAAATTTAAAATTAAAAATCGGTTTCATAAGGAAGAACAAACGAAATCAATAAATTGTACGATCGTTTCGGAAACGATGTTTTTATTGTGATAGACATTGAGTCTTGGACAATAATTTTATCATATAGGCTTTTGAAACAAAGTCTCCTCATCAGCAAAAAAATTGGGTGTTTTTTTTTCTAAAGACACCAAAAATAAACCTAGCATTTTTTAAGTAAGTCAGATGTATCTGGAAAATATTTAAAATATAAAGGAAAATAGTTATTTTTTTGATGTTGATAAACAAAGTAAGATAAAATAAAAATAAAAAATATATAATCTGGTTGAAGGGTAAGGTTAAGAGAGTCTAAATTTTAAATATTTTTCACAAAAATATAAATACTTTTTAATGCTTCGCCTTCTAAAAATCGTACGTATCATCGTCAATGCATTCATTTGGATGGTAAATGTAGTTCATGAATGCTTGAAAATGTTGATATACAAACTTTCAAAGGAGACGCCAATGGACAGTTAAAGTCGTTAGTGACGTTAAATTTAAAATCAGCTGAAATATTTCAATTAAAAGGGGGAGATAATTTTATTCAAATGGAAAAATAAAGGATTTAACTGTTAATGGGACATAACCACTAATTATTTAATTGTTGAATTTTTTCTATAATAAATGAATCCTATTGGAAAAGATTAAATAAAAAATTATATTAAAAAAAACTTACATTAATAAAATAGTAACATATAAATTCAAAGTGAAATAGATAATAAAATAAAATAGAAAATCGTAGTAAAATATCAGATAATATGATAATAATAATAATAATAATAATAATGACAAAAATAATAATAGTTGTTAATCTATTAATTATAAATTTTAAGATAGATTAGTCATAAGATAATTTTATGATTTATCGTGGCTTAAATTTGTCGAATCTAAACCAACGTTTGTGAATGCACCCGGAAAAAAATTTAATCTTTTAAATTAAATTTATTTTTATTATATTTTAATATCTTAAGGGTTTCATATCTACAGAGTGCACAGAATCTGTCCCGCGGCATATATGCTTTATAAGATCCTATTATTTCCCATTTTATCTTGAAGGGAATGTTTATATCATTTAGTCGCCATATATGTTTAAATAAAGCAGTCTGGTTTCTCAAGGAAGGATTTTTAAAAGACTGCTTATGCGTTGAAATTCTATGCTTAATAAGTCCAGATGTGGAACCGAAGTAGATTATATTTTAATATATTTGTTGTCAGTTAGATTAAGAGTGGTATTGGTATGTAATAGGTTTGGTTTTATTTGATTGGTAGATTGGTTAATGGGGTGTTGTTATTGAATAATTGTGTGGAAGAGTTAGATTGTGAAAAAGTATTTGTATAGCTGCTATTAACATAATTTGTACTTTGGGTTTGTGACACTGTGCAGCTATAAATCACATTTTTTATCTTGCAGGTACCTTGTAGAGGACATTTATTTTTCTTCTACAGTTACAGTCTGGTATAGTTTCTATATTTGCATTTTGTATCTTATTAATTTTTTTATTGTTAGAAATAATTATATTTTTATGTAGGCTTGGCATAGTTGAGTAAGACACTTTGACCGTGTTCTTATTAAATATTTTATTGCATCTATGAGGAGCCTTAAAGTTTTATCTAATATTTTCAAGAATTCCCTGGCTATGTTTGCCTCAAGATTTTTAGGATATGGAGGGTTGAACCATAAGATTTCCCTATGTCTTTTTTTTACACTTATGATTTTGGTTTGTGATTTATTTGTGTTAGTGGTTTATGCTTGCGGTTTAATTTGGTTTGTATTGTATTTTGATTATTTTTTGCCATTCGTATGCAGGATGAGATGGCCATATTATAGGTTATTATGTTTTTAGTAGGTTTATTGCAATTATTATAATTTTCAATGCAGTTTGTGTTTTTATCGTTTTTATTTATATATTTAATTTGTGATTTGTATCCTGAGTTTTTAAGGGCCTCATTGCAATATTTTGTATTTTTGTAAAATATAGATTTGTTAGAAGATAGTTTAGAAATCCTTAAGGAGACATTACGGACTATTGATTTCAATATTGACTTAGGGTGGTTTAATTCATTATGGACATATAGTACAGATGTGATTGGTTTATGATAGGGTTCAAAGGTAGAGTTTTCAAGATTTACATTAACTATTCTTTTATTAGGGCCGATCTTTATAGTAAGTCCATAATTTTTAAAGAACTCATGCAAGAATTTAATTGCTTTTACGTAATACTTATTTGTGGAGTTTGTTACGAAAAGTGCATCGTCTCTGTATAGCCCCCCTCCTATTTGAATTGTTCATGGAGTATATTATGAATTTCATCTAAAAGGAAAAGACCTACCAGATCAGTGACCTGAGTTGAGTCTGTCGAGCCCATTACAATGTTAACATGGCCAGGGGTATTGTTTCTGATCCATATTTGTTGTCAAATGTTATTAAAGATTTTTTAGCTAAGAGTATTATTTTAATTTCGTCTGGTGTTATATCAGTTATTTTTCGTGTCATTAAGAGGGACTTATTTAATAGGATTGATGATATCGATTGGTAATAAGAGTCGATGTCAAAAGAAAGAAATTTAAGATTATTTTTATTTAGAATGTTTGAAAACCAATCAATTACCTGGGTGGAAGATTGCCAAAGTGAGTATTTTATTAGGGGTTTAATTTAAGGATAATTCTATCTAGGATATTTTTGCTAACTAATCTTTTATCTGATTTTGAGGAGCAGATGAGTCTAATTGTAGGGGTCATATTAAAGTCCTGTTTATGATCATTTAAAGAAAATCTCGGGGTGCCCGGTACTGTTATTTCCGCGTATTTATCTGTTTTGAGTTTAGTTAAAATATTTTTTGCTTCTTTCTTTATTCTATTTAATAGTGACTTATTTGTTGTTTTATAGTTTTTATTAAGTTCCTTATATATTAGATTTTTATATTGTATATAATCCACAGTATAAAAAATTCTTGTTTTATCTGCCGGGACTATCGGTTTATTTTGGTGGCTTTTTGAAATTGATTTCGAAAATTTATTTATCTTTTAAGGGTTGGTGTGATGTCTGAGATTGGCATTTCTCTGGAAAAACAATCAGTGTTTCCAGAGAAAAATGATTTCTAAAGGACATTACATTAAAAAATACTTTATATAAAAATATCTGAAGAGAGTTTAACAAGGCTTGAAACGCGTTATAAAATATTAAAAAATGATAAAAGTTTGAAAAACCTACAATTGTTGATGACTACACTCTTTTATATATATATATAATATGCATATATATAATATATATATATACATATATATAATATATATACATATATATATAATATATATACATATATATAATATATACACATATATATATAATATATATAATATATATATAATATCTATATAATATATATATATATAATATATAATATATAATATATAATATACATATGTAATATACATATATAATATATATATATAATATATATATATAATATATATAATATATATATAATATATATATAATATATATAATATATATATAATATATATATATATATATATATATATATATATATATATATAGTCTAAAAAAGCTTTGAATAAAAAAATGCAAAAATTAAAATAAAGAATGCAGTTTAGATTCCCGGAAGGAAAAAATATTAATTTTAAGCTATCGAAGATTAAGAACCTACATAATCTGATTTCTAAAAAGTTTATAACGACCAAAGAGAATAGATGAAAAAAAACCTTAACTAAAATTGTTAAATAGAAATAGACTTAGCATTTGCATAAGCCGATTTCGCAAAAGTCTTCGATTTTAAAACAAAATTTAACTACATGAGGATGAAAAGTGAAGACCTTAACTAAAATTTTGTAAATAGAAAACGGGGATCATCAGCTTCTTACCATGTAGTTGTTTCGGGGATTTAAAAACAAGACAGTTCTTAAATACATGGCTCTCCAGTGGATACTACCACTTCCCCCAATTAAAAAAATGTAAAATAATACAGTTACTATTTTTACTAATATATGACAAAAATATAGATAAATAAATATATATGTATATATATGATATAAATTTAATTAAAATGTGATATATTTAAAGTTTTAAAAGAGGTTTATTCTTCATAGCTTGGTCCTGAGATTTGAGATTTGGTAAAATTTTGATTGTCTTTCCCAGAAAGTTTTATAATTATGCTTTGTCAGAATATATATTTAAAGTTCTAAGATGTTAAAACCTTTATAAAAACACTTAGAGGTTCAGGAATACTTCCATTGTCGTCCGCAGTAAATTGTACAAAAGAATAAACTTTTAGATTTTATGTAAATTTTCTAACATTTCATCCAATCGGAACAACATAAACATCACACACACAGCTATTGAGTTTTATATATGGAGAAAATATATTTTTGAGACAATACAAAATGGTAAAAAAATATCGGAGACTTGAACAGGTGTCTAGCATCAAGTGTCTGTCTTTGCTATAAGACTATTTACAAATGGTCGACGTAGTATTCGTATTGAAGAGAGACCAGACAGAACAAACAATGGCACACCTGAAATGGTGGCGTCAGTTGATATCCTAATATTCTAGGTTAATAGAACATTTACAAAGGAAGGAAATTCTGGCAAAAGAAAAACGGCAATTTTCTGTCGATACAATCACGAGTTCGTTAAGAAAGCCTATTCAGTCGAAAATGACGACATAAAACTCGATGCGGAAAAGTGAGGCTGTTGATAATAAATGATGGTCTTTTAAAAACGTTTTCCAACATTGTATTAAAAAAGAAGAAAACACAATTCAATTTATACTGAAACAAGTTAATTCAATATTGGATAAAATATCAACAAGAATAATACGTTCTGTTGTTTCCTTAAAATAAACATAAGAATGTTTTATTGATTTTAAAAAATAAATTCAGTTATTACTTTGATTGCGAACAATATGAAAACATTTTTCACAGAAGTTATTAAAATAAAAACGTGAAAAGTCAAACAGTATCAATTATAATTTTATAAGTTGAAATATCAATATGTGTTTTGTAGAAAATATTGTAGTTGTTTGTAAGCATAACACAATCAAATACTGTTATTATAAATTTAGGGAACAAAAAGCAATAATTATATAAAAATACAAATTACAAACGGCAATAAATGTATAAAATAAAAGCAAACCATAATTTATTAAAAAATGGAGACACATGATAAATTAGTTTAATACGGTTAAATTGGAACAGTTTGCTCTAAAAAATGGCTGCCAAATTAAAGAAACTAATTTTCTCTGATTTGCTAGGCATTGACACAACAATTTCAGGAGCTTCAAACAAACATTATTTCTATTTTTTCATTAGATAACTGTATTTCGAATATTTCTAATTTTTATTAGTCAATGGCTAGCACTTATCATTGTGATGTCAACAAAAATAAAGATACTAACTATTTACGAAGGTCACGATAAACCACAGAAGATAGTGCAAGAAGGTCTACTTATTTTTCGTTCAGTTGTTTATAGATTACCTAAATCAAGTGAAGAACGATAAAATGTATTTATGATGTGGGGAAAATGCGATGAAAGATAGTTGTTGTTACTCTTACTTTTTGTATATCCACGTGATGTTTAATTCAGCTAACTAACCAGTCAGATTCGTTGTCCTTTCTCTTCTTTGGGCCAATGTTTTTATTAGTCAATACCCGAGTTTCTCTCCAAGAAAAGTCGGGCTGATTGGTTAAGTATACCACGTCGATATATAAAAGCAAACAGAAAAAATCTTAACTTAGTACTTTTTTACTTTTTTTAATAAATAATAAATATTTAGATGTCAATGTTTTAATCGTCAATATGTACAGTGCGATATTATCATGAAGCTATATTTTAGAAAGCAATACATTTCGGTAATAAAAGTTGAATAAAAGTTGAATAAAATTTGAATATGACTAAATGTGTATTGAATAATATTATTCCCGGATAACAGTGGGTTATCATCAAAGGGATTCGGGAGGCGTCGATCGTGTTTAAAAATGTGGAATTTCAATAAAGGAAATAATGTTGTTTGGAGTCGTAATGGAATATAATGTCATAAACAATAAACAAGGTAGGAATGTAGTTACATAAACAAAAGTTAATTTCGAATAAACAAATACGAGATGACATGGTTGATGAAAACAGAGAAAATGTTTAGTATACACGTAGAGAGTCAGTTGGCAAGTAGATAGAGGGACCGAGAGATGCCACTGAGTTGTGTAATTGGAAGAGATCTTAGTATACGGGTTCGGGGAACCAGCTACGGACTAACTAGCGACGATGTAAATAAAAGAAGATAACCGTGCCAACTCCAAGAAAATTCACAAAAGAGAAATAAATGTTATATATAAAATGTTTATTAGGAGAAAGGATATGTTCAATTTTAGGACATTATGTCAAAGAATTATTCAAGAAGGTATGTGTCCCTTTGTCTGATGTTGAACCAAACATATTTGTTGTTGTTTTTAAAGAACTCTCATATGTTATTGTCCCATCATGAACTGTATTTGAATGTAACCCATAACGAATGTATTTTAATGCAAATGTATTTGAATATAAATGTATTTTAATGTAATTGAGTGTAACTGTATTTGAATATATATATATATATATATATATATATATATATATATATATATATATATATATACCTACAGCAAACTTTAGATATACTAAACGACACAACGCGCCTTTTCATAAACACAATTATATACACATATTCAGCTACACACGTATAAAATGCCTACTGGAGAGAACGAATGCCTACTAGACACTATTCTCGAGTGTCTAAGGTCTCTCTGTAAAGGAGTTTGTCAGAACAACCTGGCATGAGGATACGTTTCCATAGAAGTAAACCCTGATCAAATATTCAAAATCACATAGTATTCGCAGCCCAAATAAGATCTACTAATTACGGCTACCCCAGAGCTTTTTCCGAGGAATGGTGCACATTTTCCAAGTTATATTACCTCAAGAAATAGCACGAAGCTGGATACTCCACCAGATTAGATACATTCTTGTCCTGGAATCTAGTAAGACCATGAGACCAACATGAAAGATATACTACAACGTATAAAAATGGTCGATTGGGGAGAGGAAAATTATCTTCCTAATTTCTTTACTAACTCAGTGCTTAAGAGATAAAGAACTTTAATGGAACATTCGAATATCTACGTATCTCATATAGACTTCAAGTATTAGTCCCAGGTCGTGGGCCCCTTGATTTCTGAGAACTTCGACTGAAGTAAAATAAAAAAAATAATAAATAAATAAATAACGCGTTCAAATTTAAATATGTACTCGTCATAACTGTGAGTTACAGTTTTATACACACTCCGCTATGTAACATGTACGATTATTCCCTCTGCTATGCAACATCTGTTCTGTAATTCATTTCTGTATTCTGAAGAATGACTGAGATTACTAGCAATAGCCAAAGTCTAGTACTTTAAATGAAGCAGTAAGATAATCCGTTATTCTTCGAATACAATCAGGACGTAAGATAGAATTTAATTGAACTGGAGCGTGCGCTTATTATTAGGTTGTTGCAGAAGTTCTCGCCGTTTTTTTTTTTTTTTGTAAAAAAAATCAAATAATTTTAACAGCAAAAGTAAGTGCGTATAGGACCTAAGCTCCAAATTCTTGTGTGAATCCCATCGACTGAAAGTGGCATGAAATTGTCGCAAAATCACACTTCTTCTTTTAACCCAATGCTCTACATGGCTGATGGCCATCTTCCTTCAAAAGAATCTTGAGTTGGTCTTCGTCTATCTTGATTGGTCTTCCAGAACGAGGAGCGTTATCGAGGTCAAAATTACCATTTGAATCTGGTAAACCAATCTCGAACAGTTATCTCGACTATAGTGTTTTCTCCATATACGGAATAAATGTATTTTTTCACTTCGCTTTCTGACCTCGATTAAAGGGAAACAGAAGGAATTGTCGAAAATGTGATTTTTTATCTACTTGACAATCCATTTGACGGTTCTGAAAAAACTAGTAAAATCATATGAGCAAAAAACGATGACCATTATTTTTAGACCAGAATAAGCGCTTTTTAATGATATATAACATCTTGCCAAATATCAAAACGTGTTTTAGCACAAAATCTTTTATGAAACGGCGGGAACTCATACAACAACCTGATATTTATGTTCAAAACATGGTTATGAATAATATTAGTCGTATTATATCGGTTAATAAAGTACGGTGGTATGAGTGTATGGGAAGCCTTAATAGAAACAGAATGAATCTGTTTGCCACCTTCTGTGTGGTAATACATACTTGAGAGACGCATTTTATTCGGAATAAATGTGATAATTATGAACGGGGATAAAATGTAAGCAGATTTTGCGAAACATACTTTACGAAGATCTGTAAGTGGTGAGAGTTAAAGATTTGTTTTATGTTTAGTTATTTTCATATGGAAGCTGTAGTGGCAAATGGAAAATCGAGCTCTTTTTTATACATTACATTTAATTCGGTTTGATACTTGTATACAATATTTGGCCGTGTTTCCACTCGCGTTTATCTCGTTAATTATACAAAATCGAGTAAGAAATAAGGAAAGAAATCAATAGAGAAGAGAGGGAAATATACAAGAAGTTAAAAAGTGTGGTAGATTAATAAAGATGATATGAATGAGAAAAGGAAAGAACTAACCAAAAATACAGGGAAAGAAAGAAGATGAGAGAAATAGGAAATAGAACAATTAATGAAAAATGAGTGATAGAGAAATAAAGAAAAGGAGAAACAGTAAAAAGACGAGCAGAGAGAAAGAAAAAAGCACGAGAGGATGTCGAAAAGAGATGACAATAGAATAAAAAGAAAGGAAATAAAACTGAAAAGAAAGAAGTGGAGAAATAGGAAGTCAAAGAGAAAGGTTAAAAGAAGAGAGATGGTGAGTGGGACAGAGAGAGAGAGAGAGAGAGAGAGAGAGAGAGAGAGAGAGAGAGAGAGAGAGAGAGAGAGAGAGAGAGAGAGAGAGAGAGAGGAATACAGATATAGAGAAGGGTAATAGGACAAAAAGAAATAAAGTGAAACGAAAACAAAGAGAAAAAGAGCAGATATAGATAAAGAAGGAGGGAAGAGAAAAGAAGAAAAAAAAAGAAAGATGAACTATAGCGAAACTAAACACGGAAAGAAGAAAGAAAAAATATGTGAACGAACGATACAGAGAAAAAAGAAAAGAATGAGTGTGTGTCTGTGTGTCTCAGATGAAGAGAGAGAAACAGAGTGAGAGAGAGAGAGGGAGGGAGAGATAGAGATAGAGAGAGAGAGAGAGAGAGAGGGGGGGAGTCCACTACTACTTTTTATGTTCTCTCTTTTCTTTTCCCGCCTTTGACAACCTGTCTCTACGGCTCCCGCTGATTTTGAATCCGATTTTATCTTTAGCCATCGTTTTAGTTCTCTTTGATGTTAGGCACGCAACAAATGATAACTGGACATCGCGTCTGAATCTTAAATTATTTTGTCTTGTTGTCTTGATACTTCAAAGCAAATAGCTCACACACACACACACACACACACACACATACACACACACACACACACGTGTGTGTGCGTGTGTAATGGAGAGCAGATATATTTGTCTTTCTGAAATTGAAAGTATACTATTATAATGCTTCTTGTAATGTACAATATATGTCGAATGGTCATCATACCATCCTTCAAATAATTATCTTGTCATTTGTGGAGGTAGTATAGTATCTGTTCTGTTGTCATGAAACCACCCTCATAGACATTACCTTCTCCTTTTATAAAAAAAAGCCTAGTGTAGTGATGACCTCTTGCCATGAAGCCATCCTCCTTGACAGCACATTATCCTCCTCCTTAAGGAATAGCGTAGTATAAATTTGTTCGTCATACATATTCCGCATATTATTATGAACCGGCTTCCGTCCGAGGAGGAAGTTTCCAGAAAATATCGAATTCACAAGTAAGCCCCAGTTGCATGTACAGTGATGATCATATTTATTGGCACGGTAAAATAAAAGTTAAATTTTGTCTAATAAATTCTAAAAAAGGGATTAAATTAGAGAAAATAACAAAGTATATTATGTATTTTTAACTGGCCTTTCCGATGCAGCAATCGGATTGTAGAAAAAATAAATAACAAAGGAACAACAAACATAATTGCAAAAAACCCTTGTTCAAAATTATTGGCACGGCTTTGTTTTTCTTTTAGTATCAGTATAATATCAATCAATTTCCGGTTTACGTGCTTTCTGAACTTTTTTATAGCCATATTATGCTTGTTTAACGCTAATTCAGTGAATAATTTTTTTCAGATAATTTTTAGATAGCGATTTATTTAAACTATTATAAGTGACTAAATTATAATTTTCAATCGCCATGGTTAAAACTAAGGAACACAGCGAAGACGTCAGGAAGCTTGTTGTAGCATGCCATACCAATGGGGAGGGCTATGATAAGATTTCAAAGAAGCTAAACCTTCCCAAATCCACTGTTAGAGCCATAATAAACAAGTTCAAATCGCAAGGCCACGTTATGAGTTTAGAGGGTAGAGGGAGAAAAAGGATTCTTTCCCCAAGAGATGAACGGAAAATTGTTTGACAAGTAAAACAAAACCCAAGGATCTCTGTTGGGGAGATTGTTGATGAACAGAGCACCTCTGGAGTGAATGTATCTCGACATACAGTTGGTAGAGTTTTGAAGAGAGCTGGTTTAAAAGCATGTCGTCCGAGAAAGACTCCCTTATTGAAGCCTATGCACCTGAAAGCAAGGCTAGCCTTTGCAAAACGTCATATTGATAAAGATGTTGCATTCTGGAAACGTGTTCTATGGACTGACGAAACGAAAATAGAGTTATTTGGCCATAATAAAGTGTCTTATATTTACAGAAAATCTGGCGAAGCTTTCCTGCCTAAGAACACCATACCCACAGTGAAGCACGGTTGAGGCAGTTTGATGTTTTGGGGATCCTTTGCTGCCTCTGGACCAGGGCGACTTGTTAAGGTCACAGGTAGCATAAAAAAGGAAGATTATGTTAAAATATTGGATGAAAACCTGAAAGACTCTGCTAAAGAGCTCTCACTTGGTCGTCGTTGGTGGTTCATGCAAGATAATGACCCAAAGCATTCGGCTAAACTGACTAAGAAATGGCTTGAGGACAATCATATTAATGTTTTGGAGTGGCCATCACAAAGCCCAGACCTTAATCCAATTGAAAATTTATGGAGAACATTAAAATTGAGGGTAATGCAAAGGAAGCCTAAGAATCTTATTCAATTGGGGGATTATTGTCAGGAAGAGTGGGCTAAAATTACTACTGAAGAGTGCAACAACTTGGTTATAAACTATGAAAAGCGACTGAGGAAGGTAATCAAGGCCAAAGGCTATACAATTGATTATTAAATAAATCGTGCCAATAATTTTGAACAAGGGTTTTTTGCAATTATGTTTGTTGTTCCTTTGTTGTTTATTTTTTCTAAAATCCGATTGCTGCATCGGAAAGGCCAGTTAAAAATACATAATATACTTTGTTATTTTCTTTAATTTAATCCCTTTTTTAGAATTTATTAGACAAAATTTAACTTTTAGTTTACCGTGCCAATAAATATGATCATCACTGTATATCCTGATTAGGTTTTTGCAATTTTTGCATGAAGGTGTCGATGTCCTCATATAGATAATGCCTGGTATTCCCAAACATTCACTCATCTGGTACGGACCAGGGTCAACGTTGCTTAACGTCGATGATCTAGGGATAATCTTTGTGTCAACGTGATTATGGCGTATGTTAGCATATTTTTGCTAGTATATGTAATTATTTATAACTAGCGGGACCGGTGGAAATTCCACAGGGAAATTCACATGTAATATATTGATTTTGGCATTCTGTAGATGTTCAGCGTAAATGGAGACGCTCTGATATTATTGTAGCTTTTTCGTTAAAACTGCAAAAGTATTTATCCAAGCTAGCACGAAAGTATTTATCTAAGCAAAGCCCAGTCGTAAAGTACGCTTAAATATGATATTTTAATTCTTGCAGATTTTGTATGTATTATTATAGAGTTAATATTCTATCGATTTTTATGTTATAAAGTTGGGATTTCAAGAATAGAAAAATATATCCATATGACTTAGCTGCATTAGCATGAATCGAAACTGAAAAAAAAACTTATGGATATATATATATATATATATATATATATATATATATATATATATATATATATATATATATAATGTTTTGAAACCACACTAAAGATGCAAATATTTTATAAAAAATCATCAAATTAAAAATAAAAAGCTTAGTCTTTTTTCTTATTAATTTTAGATAGTAAAATATTCATCACCAGAAATTTTTTTGTAATTTGAAAAAAACAAAAAACAAAACAAAACAAAAAAAACATGATCCTATTTAAAAAATTATTTTCGCATTAAATTATGTTGCCATTACGTTAATTATTCGGAAAAATGCTAGTTAAAATGTATTTCCCAATCAATTTCATTTTCCCTCAAAAAAAAATCTGTAAAAAACAAAGTAAAATCCTTAATTCGACACACACACACACACACATTATATATGATATGATATATATATGATTAATATATATATATGATTAGTATATATATGTGCATGTATATGTGTGTGTATATATATATGTGTGTGTGTATGTGTGTGTGTGTGTATGTGTGAGTATTCGAAATTAATAAGAAAAATTAAAGTTTGAAAAATCTAATAATTTTTATAAAATATCTTAAGCATGGTTTCAAAGGCATTTTGCCTATTCATTCAAAATCTCGTATATATAAATTTTTATATGCAAACATTGAAATTCCGTATAAAATGATCTACAAGGGTTGATATACCGTAAATTTTTTGCAAGTTCTGTTATCTTTAAATTTGTAAACATGAGAAATCGATGAAGACCCAAATGTTGGCAAACAGAAATTAATTTGATTTAAGAAAACAACATACGAAATAAGAAATTTAGTCAACAATGTTAAGTGGTGTAAAGTTTGCAACAGGAAAATATTGCAAACGTGCTGTTTTTATTTAAAATCATACCCAAGGGCGTTAAATTCGACGCTGATATTGATTGTACGAGAAGAAGAGATAATTGATACATCATACTTGATCTTGAATGGTTGGCAATTTTCGAATACCAGGTGCTGTATGTGGACAGAAGGCGAAACCTTCTTGAAAAAAGAAAAACTGCTACCTCACCTTTAGCAGATTCTGCAGTTAAATCTGCTAATTCACATATGTGTTTACATATTGGAACAACCGGCTCCTTGATCTCAATTATGTTGCGAAGCTCTTCAAAGAGACTATGCAATTCGCCCGTTTTATATTAATGTTTTAATTCTAGCAATTTATTGCATATTATTGAAAAAAATAATACTTTTATGCCTTAATCTTTTAGATTCCATCATACAACTGTTCGATATTATCGATAAAGTCAATATATTTCCTGAGATATTGTATTTGAAATGGAAAAAACATAAACTATCGATCCGGTCACTACATCCTATAGTCAGTAGAAAGAATTATATAAAGCGCTGATATATAATCTGCTTCAAAAAGAAATCATTGATCTGACCATTACAACACGTGTTAAAAGAAAAGAATTGATGATGTATAATCTGCTTCTAAAAGAAACATTTCCTCAACATAAGCTGTGCAGTATCCAATACAAATGAAACATATAGGCCAGCTGTTGAATGTTATATCGATAATAGGTTTGGCGATATGAAAGCATGAATTATATTTGGCAAAATCAATATCTAAACATCTCCTTTCAGTTTGAATGGGACATGGATATCACCTGTAAGGGTAGTTCTGGGAGAGTCTTGTCTATAATAATATTTAATCTAGTTCTGTTCTCAATCATGCGGCGAAGCTCACTAGAAAGAGTATGCAGTCTGCTTGATTTATGTAACAATGTTAATTCTAACTATTTATTGTATATTACTGAAAATCAAGTTTCATACGTACTCGTGAATATTAACGATTTAACTTCCCCGAATACAACGGTTCGATAATATCGATTAGGTCAATGTGTTTCCTGAGATATTATGTCTTAAATATAAAAACATGAACTATTGATCTTCCCATTACATCCCATGGTTAGTGAAAAGATATATGAAGCGTTGATATATAATCTGCTTCCAAGGGGACAGTTTCTCATCATAAGCTGTCCACTCGCCAAGTAGAGAAAAACATGTCTCCAGGGCAACTGTTCAATATTATAGCTATAATAGGCTTGTTGATAGGAAATCACGAATTATGCTCAGTGAAGCCGATATATAGAGGCCCAGTTTTGAATTTGTGAGACAATGGTTATGCAAGACAAGGGCCTCAGTATAGGGAATGTGAAGTGAAGTAAAAGTTTCGCCCTAACTAATTATTATAAGAATCCGAGAAGGAGATATATATGATTTGGAATCATATCTGGGTTGCTAGAGGAGAGGGTATGATGTTTTAATATTAATCTCCCATTGTATATCCCTTGGACCAGGGGAACACTCATCAAGTTGTTAGAGGAGCGTTGGAATTAGTGTATCACTCTAGAAGTAGACTATGTTGATAAATAACGACGAATTTTGCATAAAAATGGTTGTTTTAATACTTAAGCATAAGATTCATTGAGTGATACACACACACACACACACACACACACACACACACACACATATATATATATATATATATATATATATATAGAGAGAGAGAGAGAGAGAGAGAGAAATAAAAAGGAACAAACCGTATTATGTGTTCATCAACGCTTCCTCTTTATTTCGAGACTTCCTCTGGATGAATTCATTCAGAGGAAGTCTCGAAATAAAGACGAAACGTTGATGAACACATAATACGGTTTGTTCCTTTTTATTTCTCTATTTTGTCGGAATACTATTTCCATTATTTTCATCATATATATATATATATATATATATATATATATATATATATATATATATATATACAGCAAGTTTTAAAAGGTATTTAGGAAATAAAACCCATGAATTAGAATAAGGTTAAAAAGAGTGCTCAATAAATAGAGCAGAGTATAATATTTTTTATTTATATAGACAAACATTACATAGTTGCTACACTGAATAAGCTAATGTTTCGGAACGATTAAAAACCAAAAGCTCCTTATCAGGCAACAGAAATAAAGTTTATCCGCTATTCATCAGAGCTGGTTCTTAAATGAAAAAAAAAGTTTTTTATTTGAAAAATAAAATATTAAATTGCGAACTAGAAGTGAAAGGGGTGATATTGAAGTGACATTTTAGACTCAGAAAAAAGGAAAGAAGGAAAAGGAAGTGACAACTAAAAAGAAGAAAGTCACAGCCAAAAAAAAAAGAGGAGAAGGGAGAAAGGAAAAGAAAAGAAAAAGAAAGAGGGAGGAAGAAGGATGCATATAGATATTCGTATACATAATAACATTAAGCATATTATATATATATATATATATATATATATATATATATATATATATACTTCAGAATAATGTAATTCAGCAAATTAGGTATTTTCCTCTGAGGAGATGGGTAAACATCGAAAACCTATAGGTTAAGGAAATATATTATTGAAATGTATTCTTTGTTTGCATATAATAAAAATTCTAGATGTGAAATTTAACCGTTTCACATTATAAAATTTAAATGACAAAATTATGAGTTCTTCTTTTGGGTTGAAGCTGCTGGCCCCTCATCCAACCTTCCCAAGAAGTACGTATAGCACCTAGCCTTCCCAATTGGTCACCCATCTTGTACTGGCATGGCGCAACGTTGTTTGGCTTCAGTTATCTGACGAGAACCGATGTGTCAACGTGAGTGTGTCGTACAAAATATAACGTTTCGCATAGGTTCAGATACCTTATATACGAATTTTCATGTTTGTAGACTAAAAAAACTGTGAGAGGAGTTTGGTAGGAAAATTTTTTAAAACCAAATACATAAATATATATGGACAGTATTTTGCGTTTACTATAACAGTTTGCCACTAATATTACGCATGTATAAATGATGTAGGATCTGCATGAATATAATTATATGTAATAGTTAACTAAAGATGATCATCCTATAAGAAAACCGAAAAAAAAAACTAGTAGGGAATTAATTAAAAGGAATGCTTAAAAGAACATACAATATTTTGCTAATGAATGCAATTCCACGACCCATATATAACAAAGTTTTATTTTCTTTTTAAATAAATAGAATAAAAGGTTTTAATATGAATATCAATACAAGAAAATCCCCAAATTTATAGTAGTATATATGTATATAAATATATATATATATATATATATATATATATATATATATATATAGGAAGAGAGAGAGAGAGAGAGAGAGAGAGAGAGATGAAAAAGGAAGAAACTAAGTTATATGTCCATTACCGTTTCGTCTTTATTGTAAGACTTCTTCTGCATGAATAAATTGTAGAAAATAAAATACAAGTACAATATTTGAAAAAAAATATATTTGTTGTGAAAAGAATGATTTTATTCAATTTCAGAAAGAAAAAAGTCGTTGCATATACAAAAAAATCATAACGTTGTAAATAGAGTAAGTATTATATATACATATATAGCAAAATACTCATCTCAGGAATATATACATATATAGCAAAATACTCATCTCAGGAAGCCAAAGGTCGCTTCGACCAGTGGCAATTGTAACTTCCTGGGCTGACGATTACTAAAGCATGAAGCATTAGTATTAATTTGTATAATATGTACAAAAAATTATCATTTTGTGTATATATTCTTATTACACACACACGCACACGCACACACACGCACACACATATATATACATAATAAATATGCATGGATAAAATATCAATACGAAAAATATATAAATGTTTATATCTTTTCTGTATTCATTTTCTATGTATTGACGTGTAGGAATGCAAAAAGTCTTTTGAAAAAAAAACGAGAATGTTCCTTTCAAAAGCATATAATTTCGACTTCTTCAGTTGTCTGCTGATTGTAAAAAACGCATAAATATATTTTAATTTATGCAGATTTCATATTTATTATTATAAAGCCAAAACTCTATTGATTATAATATTGTATCTGTCGCCGGGTGTTGTCTGGTTCAAAAATACGTTTAAATATGTATTTTAATTTATTCATGGTTCGTATTTATTATTATAGAGGCGAATCTCTATTGATTATTACGTTGTAACTAATAATAGTAGTGTTTTAGAAAAATTAATATATATATATATATATATATAAACACACACACACATATATATATATATATATATATATATATATATATATATATATATATATATATATATACATAAACACACATACATATACATGCACGTTTAATTTTAAGGAAATGTACATTTAAAGTATATCTCAATAAATTTTGTTCAAATTCTCACAGTTAATTAAGCTCAATAAAAACGAATTAAAACATTCAGAGTATATCGGAAGTAAACATAACAAACCAAAGATGCATTTACATCACATTTATTTTATTTTATTAGTACTATAACTTGTCTTACACGTGTTTCGTTGAATAGTGGAAATTCACCAAACAATTCCCCAGAGACAAATTTATGTTCCTCGAAAAAAGACACAGTTTGAGATTTTCCTTTGATTTACAACGACTAAAAATTGGTGGAAGATAACAGAAATCCTTAAAATTCATAAGGGAAGAGTACAGATCTTATTGTTATATAATTTGTTTATAACTTTTCGTAAGGTAAAATGTATTGGAATTGAGTTCACACGATGAAATATATCGCCATATTTGAAATCAGTACAATCTGAAACCCTATTTCTAGGTTTTCGTATTAAGTAATTTTGAAGGCAATACATTATACATGGATATATGGAAATGTTTGCATGAATATAAATAATAATACAAAACCTTAAATTTATTTTTTAAATATATTTTAACAGATTTCATACGAAATTACATTTGCTAGAATATTTACTTAGCTAACAGATTAAACTATAATAATTAATTTTGACCCAGACTAGGTCACTTTATATATATATATATATATATATATATATATATATATATATATATATAAAGAGACGGACGGAGAATATGTTTTTGCATATGTTTCCTACTTTTCTATAAAGACCACCGTTTTATGTTTAAAGCTCGATGACTGTTAACATATAATAACAGATCATCTATACATATATAAATAAACATTATCATAGAGATTAAAACATATTTCAATTTTTGTTTGATGTATTTTTACAATAAGTGATCACTATCTTATAAATCAAATTTCTAAACATAAAGCACTCTTATGCAGAGAGACCTCAGAAAGATTTACCTTAAGTCTCAATGAAAACTTAGCAATGATATGATTCAAAGAAAAAAACAAAGAAATTATTCAAAACCTACATGAACTAGTAATGAAATGCCGCTAAGAAGATGAACGTCTTTTTAATAATCATTTATCAGATATATGGTCATATAAGAGTTACATGAATAATAAAAGTCTAAAAACTGAAATTAGTCAATAGCGTAGGTAATCTATTTTTGAGGCTGAACGAATCACGATAAGGATATTTACATCGATATTAGAAAATGGTTCACGTTTGATTACGCTTGACGAATAAAAAAAAATGATCAAGAGATATGTATCGCTCAGAATCATATATTGGTTGCCGAAGGACAGAGTAGGATGTTTTTAATATCGATATTATAAAAGACTTCTCGTTTCCCTGAATTCGACAAATTATAAAATCAGCAGAAACATTAATTATCAGAATCGATGAATAAAATAATCTGATAATTTTTATAATTAGTTATTTCAGATAAATGACATTTTGATAAGACGCTAATTATAAAACATATGTTTTATGTGCGCGAGATGTAATCATCAGAGAGTTAATAAGCCATTAAAATGAACAGCTTTTGACAGCTGAGGTCATTTTTAGATCAGTGGATTTCTGTTTTCTAAAGATTGTCTGGACAGATAGATCACACTTTACCAATTGGAGACTGTAGTCAAAGTTGTGAGAGTGATTGTGACTTAATTGGCCAGGATTTATCTAATATATATATATATATATATATATATATATATATATATATATATATATATATTAGATAAATTCTGGCCAATTTGGTCACAAACACTATCACAATTTATATCACTTTGACTACATTCTCAAATTTGATTGGACAATGTCAAACCATTGTTAATTCACTGCCGGGCATAGCAGCAGTCAGGTAGTGTAACGGTTAAAAGCTCTAGCTGTTGATTGAGCAGTCGAGTTTTAATCCTGGCTTCAGGCAGTTGTTTATCTAGCCGCACAAATGAGCTGTGATACAGCGAAACAGCATAAGTTAAGCGAGTATGTTTCTCGAATAACTCTGGTTACAACGTCAGATTCTGGTTTGCCCGATTTTGTTTGTTGAACCTCGGTGTTTGTTTTAACGGAAAGAAATGTCTTTCGATTCTTACAAAAAAAAAAAAAAAAAAATTAATCCGCTTCACAAAATTTTGAACATGTACCCATTTTTGCATGGATAATGATTACAATAGCAGAACCGAGTACAAATAAAACTATTTAAAATTACAATATACTAAAGAGCACATTTTGGAGAACGACACTTAAAAAAGCTAAGCGTCTTGTTTTCAACGTTCGACTTTTCGTTTTTTGTTTGAAAGGCACTATTCATCACCATCATCAATATCGCCATGATCATATGCGTGGCCAGGTAAAAACGGCTGTCGCGGTTGTCTTTTCACCGGGCTTTTGGCCTTCTTCTAGATCGTTTCCAATTTCTCGGACTCCCTTCAGTAACTCTATATGCCCGCCCGTACACTGTATCTCTCGAAATGCGATCCATTTATCTATATTTTATATACTTTTTATAAGTTTTTATTGAAATAATACATTATAATAGAGTAACTCAATGCATTTCCGCTTCTTCATAACTAAGTCAAGTATTTGAACATTTTGTTATTACATAAAAAACCTGATCTGATTGTAACCCTTTCGACTTTTACAACAATTTATTGAATGAAAATAACTTTAACTAGCTGTATAATTCTTAATACCGTATCTTGTATTAAAAAATCGAAAATTCTGGAAGATATTTTCATTTGGTAATTGTATAAACTATGAAAACAACATTAAAACTTTAATGAATTTAGTTTTATAACACTTTGTTTCAAGCAATAAATATAATGAATAGGGATAATCACATGTAACTTTAAAAATTTTACGCAATAAAGCTTGCAATAAATTGTCTGATTTTTTTTATTACTAAATATTTTGTTTTACAGAAGATAAAATCACTTCCCTACTTATTTGAAAGGAGAAAAGAAATTAAAACAAAAGTAAAAATCTAGAGACAACATTGCATTAAAATTTAATCATTGTTCTACGAACTTAATTGCAGTTTCACGTGCACGATGTAAGTTTAAATAACTTAGTGGTTTTTATATGTTATAATTATTATATTTTCTTTGTCGAATTAATGATTTTATTTTGTTTTTTACAGAAATATTTTTGACGGAAAATTAAGTTGATTGGGAAGAACGCTTTAATTAACTTTTCTCCGAATAATTAACCTAATGGCAACATTATTTAATGCGATAATTATTTAAAAAATGTGATTCGACTGAAGGCTGTTATTATGTAAATATTCGAAGAGATTTTTAAGGAGCTTCCATTGTTTTCTAACCTATATAATTTACGAAAATTATGATCCTGGGTGTTTCCGGGTAGGCCTGATAATATATATATATATATATATATATGTATATATATATATATATATATATATATATATATTAATATAAAAATATAACACGGAAATTACATAATTGTCGATGCAATAATTTATTTCAACCTTATGGTATTTTCAAGCATCTAAACTAGACAATTACATTTTTGATACTGAAAGAAAGAAAGAAAAAGTCGGGCCTCGAACGTCAAAAATCAGAGGGGGTGGTAGTAGCAATCCGCTTAATACATTTTATAGAGAGGGTGGGAGGGATTAAAAAATATTATGACACTTATAAACGGCAGCTCCATGTTACCACACACACACACACACACACACACACACACACACACACACACACACACACACACACACACACACACACACGCATACACACACACACCCCTAAATATGCACGTTCTTACACGTAAATGTCTTGACACGTGTTTACTAACCTAGGAAGAAGTATACGGGTATAGAGAGAAGGAAATAGAATAAGCAGCGCGTAATGGAAGAAGAAGAAGAAGAAGAAGAAGAAGAAGAAAAAAGAAGGCATTGACCAACCGCTGCATGTCATATGGTTTCATTAGTCTAGAATCTCTGAGAAAGATAAGGGAAAGAAAATGGAGATTATACTCGCGTCCTATAGTTAATTGAGTCATGGAAAGTAAGTCTATTAAAAGATAAATAAAAAATAAAAAATTTATATACAAAGTTTTAAAACTATCTGTATGTTATTATGTTAAAATTAGTTAGAAATAAATATTATCTTATAATACATTTAAATATTGTATTTGTAATATATTACTATGAATTAAAAAAAATTGAGTCTTATGTAGTTAATATTTTATATATTTTTATGTAATTAATTTTATTGGTGATTATAGCGGTCGTTGTAATTTTTCACTTCTTAATTGATTAAGAAGCAGAAAATTGCAATATTAATCATCCCCAATTCGATAGGACGTATATAGTTTCGGTAATATATACTTTTATTCACTCCGTACACAAAAGTACTTTCATGCACGCATAAAGAAATAAATAAAATAGTTATTATTTTACAGTTTTGTGTTAATTTATATTAAATCTAATAATGTCTAGTTGTAGTATTTGATCTTTTTGACTTAATTCAGTTTAATAACTAATGTATTATCGGCAGAGAAAAATATTTTCTTAAAGCTATCTCATTTATTTATAAGTAATTTAGATAAACAGGTATCGGGAAAAAATACACCCAACTTAGATTTTGGACAACAAATCATCAAGTAGTTATTATCGAGTATATACCGGACAGCACTATAATTGCCAGTGGGGTGGGGTGGGAGGGTTTATCGTAAATAATCTAGTGGTGTTAAATTCGGTATATTTACCATTATAGATTTATCTGTTCGTCGGATCTGGAGTTATTGGTTATTTTAAATTTACATTTATGTCTACATCTGGCCATCAGTTCATCTCGTTTGTTTAGGAGATTATTGTGTTCGTACTTCAGGATTCTTATTTTTTCCTCGAGGCATAGACTGCATCTCTGCCTAAAGCCGTTTGGAACATCCAAATAACATAGGATTGACCATGAAATCACTGGGGATCGGTTCTCATTTTTTAATAACCACCATTGTTTAGCTAACTCGGTTTTGTTCTTAAGTTCTGGGTTATTGAAAGAATGTTTATGGTCATAAAAACGCTGTTTCCAGTTTCCGGCGGAGATACCGAAGTAAACTTTTTTGTCCCTGTTATTATCTTCTGGGTGGATCGTGGCCTTATAAACCACGCACTCAACTTTACAATTACCGTCTAATGGGCAGTTATTTTTCACTTGGCAGTTACATTTGTCTACTGTAGCTTTATTTCTATTAGAGTTGTTTAATATTTTACTATTATGAGTGCTAATTATTCTGTCCATGTTTTTAGTGCACGAGTAACTTATTTTAATGGTTTTTCTATTAAATATCTTCCTAAGTGGATTATTTATGGTAAAATGCTTATCTATTAGGTTCAAAAATACTTTCCCTATGTTTATGTTGGATAGTTGACAGTAAGGGGGATTAAACCATATTATTTTCCGGCCTCTGTTCTTAGATTTATTTTTACTTTTATTTTCCTTCTTAATATATGTGAGTTTTTCACTGTATCCGCTTATCTCTATTGCTCTATTATATAATTTTTTATTTGCTTCAAAAATTTATTTGTTAGCCGAAAGTTTATTAATCCTAGTGTTAATCGTTTTAGGTATTTGTTTAATTATGCAACTTGGATGGTTAGATCTAGTATTAATATAAGATGGTGTGTTATTATCTTTATTGAACGGCTTGTATATCCCCTTTCTTAAGTCTAGAGTTATATCTAGATAATTGACTTCTTTACAATTTGGGGTTATATCTATTTTAAATCCAAGGTATTTGAAGGCTCTTGCTAATTTTTTTTATGTATTTTCGATACCATGGGACCGTTACTATTAGGGATAACAATAAGTCCATCATCCCTGTATAATCCCACTAAGTTAAGCTCTATAATTCTGCTAATAGTGTACATTATAAATATGCCCACTAGATCGGCAATCTGGGCTGAGTCAAAAGCCCCCATCGGGACGTCAAATTCATTGTTATTCGATTTGATCCATGTTTCCTGATTGTTTAAAAGGATGGATCTGCGACAAGCCATAATTAATTTTACCTGATCTTCGGATACATCCACGAAATTCCTAGCATAATTAATGCTGTTCATGAGTAATTCCTTGGAAATTGAGGGATAGAAATCCATGATGTCGAATTGGATGAAACAGGCATTCCTCTTATTTTCAATCGATTTAAACCATTCGATAGTATCCGAAGAATCTTTCCAAAGATTGAATTTAGTGGCCTCCAGGGTTACATAAATAATGTTCCTGATAATCTCCCTACATACATGACCGAGTTCCGATTTAGTGGAGTTGATCAGTCTAGACTGCTTCTTGATGTGGAAATTTTTCTTGTGGTCCTTGATGAGTATGTATGCGTTTCTCTTATCTATTTTTCCCACTCTATCTTCTATACCCAGTTTGGATGCGAATACTTTGGTTTCTTCATTGATTGTATTTTCAGTGTCGAGGGTATCCTTTTTGTAACTATTACAGATGTTCTCCAGAATAGTTTTCTTGTATTCAGATGGGAACATCTTGTAAATATTCGTTGATTTGTCAGCCTTCACCCACACTTTGTTAGACTTTTTAATCTCTGCAATGTCATTTTTCAGGATTGACTGAAATTTGTTTGAATTCCTCCGGAACTTAATTCTTTTAACTAAGTCAAATAGATCAGTCTCGAATGGCTTTAAAGCCTCGATGGGTTTACAGGTATTCTAAGATCTGAAATTATAGGTTTCCTTGAAGTTAGAATCCTCATTTCTTAAATAGAAATACGCTTTCCATCTCAGTCTGTTGGTAAAATCCGTTATTCTATCCATAAGAGAGAAAGTGAAGCTGTTTAAGCTGGGAAAAGGTATATTTTTCAGCGAATACGATGGTGTGAATTTTTCCATCTTCAGTTCAAAATTGAAGTAATTCCGATACTAGAATTCCTGGGAGAGCTCAACACGGTGTGGAGCCAATTATAGTGTTATAATGGAATAATTCCAGAGGAAATCCGGGTATGAGAGCTCAATGTGGTAAACAGAGCAATAACATAAAAATATAACACGGAAATTACATAATTGTCGATGCAATAATTTATTTCAACCTTATGGTATTTTCAAGCATCTAAACTAGACAATTACATTTTTGATACTGAAAGAAAGAAAGAAAAAGTCGGGCCTCGAACGTCAAAAAAACAGAGGGGGTGGTAGTAGCAATCCACTTAATACATTTTATAGAGAGGGTGGGAGGGATTTAAAAAAAAGATCTCGAAAATGTTCTGACCATCGTTCCATGATACCCTCAACATTGTTGAATAGGGCAGAACCATCTTTGGATTTCACAGGTACCAATATTGGAGGCTGATTTGTAATACATATCTTTTGGATTTTTATAGTCATAATCTGTCTGCATGTCTGCTGACATTTTGGCCCAACACTTGTTTTTCATTCGACATGTCTCACGCTGTACTTTTAATTTGCTTCTTTATACACTTTTTTTCTGCAGTTATTTTAGCTGATCAATTAGAACGAAAACATATCTTGTGAGCCTTTTTTCTTCTTTTTCAAAAGATTTGTGATTGTGGAATCATTTTCATCAAACCAATCCCAATGTTTGGTGTTTTGAAAGCCAAGAATTTCAGTTACTTGTTACTTGAATCGTTCCCAAGTTTCGTCAAATGAGATAGTAATAAATAAAGTCCTAAGAGTTTCACACACTTCCTTATTTTGTAACTTGGAGACTTTTCTTTCTCCAATTTAAAACACGGCAAGAAAGGTGAAGGAAAAAATGTACAAAATACTGAGGATGGAGTTTGACTCCGAAATATATTTAAATGATAAATTTCAAATAATTAAAATATTTGTTTATTTTCGTAATATTACGTTGTGATTTGGCGTTCAAGCGCATCTGATGGGTATTTTTTAATTCAAATTAAATCAACGCTTCTATAACGGAACTAACACCTCAGACGTTAATCTCGCGTAGCCAACGCACCGTTCCAGCATTTCAAAATACAACCGCTGAGAGACAACACGCCGATCTTTACTAACTGAATTTTCTTTTGTCCAAATTTACAACAAGGCAAGAAAGAAGAAGAAAAAAGAAAGAAAAAAGATGTACAAAGTACTGAGGATGGAGTTTTATTCCGAAATATATTTAAATTATAAATTTCAAACAAGTAAAATATTTGTTTATTTTCGTAAAATTGCGTTGTTAGTTTGCTTTCAAGTGCACCTGATGCGTATTCTCTCTCTCTCTCTCTCTCTATATATATATATATATATATATATATATATATAGAGAGAGAGAGAGAGAGAGAGAGAGAAAATAAAAAGGAACAAACCGTATTATGTGTTCATCAACGTTTCGTCTTTATTTCGAGACTTCCTCTGGATTAATGAGATTAAGAAACAAAAAATACCAGTACAAACTATTTTAAAATGTTTCACGTGCACAGTGTGATGCAGTTCTATTTCAGAGAAACGGAAAAAAGACGTTGGAAATTCAAAAAGGAGGGGGAGGGCTGGCGCTGTTAAAGGGACGGAAATTTTAGTGACGTCATATAGTCGTTAATGTAATTTTAAAACTATGAACGCAAGTTTATATTCTTATTGGGAAAAAGATATATCTGTTGAAATTCAAATATAAGTTTGTAACAAAAATAAAATGAGTGTTTTTTTATGTAATTTATTGATTAAGATTATGTGTTAATTATTACATGGGGTGTTTGAATGGTGTGAGAAAGTTAACCTGTGTCTACAGTTAAATAATGTTCTTTTAATAAAAGTTTACTTATTAATGGCGCTATGTTATAGAAACCTCCACGTTGTTTAATAGTGCTTGAAATTGCGATAAGCGCAGATTCAAGAAGTCTTCGGCGTGGTTTATTTGAAATAAATTTTACTACTTTTGCTTGTTTAAAGTCAAAGGTGTGGTTATGTTGCAATGAATGAGAGAATAATGCATTTAGAGAATTGCTATTTTTTATATCTCTTTTATGTTCATTGAGCCTTTTTCCAATTTACGCTGAGTTTCACCAACGTATTTATGATGGCAATTATGGCAAGGAATAGTGTATATACCTCCATCGGAAACTGGTTTTTTATAGAGATGTTTCGTAGTTTTTAATATATGTTTTATGGTTAGTGATGTGGTTTGTACGATAGGAATTTTTAGTTTGTTTAGTGTATTATAGATTATTGTATTATTGGTGTGTGTAGGTAAAAGAAGATGTCTGTTTATGAGAGAAAGGTCTGGTGTGTATGATTTTTTATTATTATTTATTCTGGAAAATATTTGTGTGGCTTTTCTCTTAGCATTCAATATGAAATATGTCGGATATTGCAAGGTTTTCAAAATGTTTGTGAGGTATTTGAATTCTTCGTCCAGATATTCAGGACTGCAAATTCTGAAAGCGCGTAAGAAGAAACCAATTATCATCCCTGTTTTTATTTTATTATTATGGTGTGAATAGAAATGTATGTAATCATTTTTGTGTGTGGTTTTGCGATGAACTTTGAAGGATAGTTTATTATTGGATTTTATTATAAGTATATCAAGAAAAGGTAATGAGTTATTGTTTTCTGTTTCACAGGTAAACTTTATGGAAGGTTCGACTGAGTTTAATTTGTCTCTAATGATATTTATGCGCGTATTTTCAGGAAGAAAAATTAAAATGTCGTCAATGTATCTAAACTATTCTGTGTTTCGAGGTAATCTGAATTTGAAAGGACCAGATTCTAGGAATTCTAAGAAAAGGCAAGCTAATACTCCACTAAGAGGGTTACCCATAGGAAGACCAAAATTTTGTTTATAGAAATTGTTATTGAAGTGAAAATAAGTCATGTTAGTTATAAGTCTAATGATTTTTATAAGAGTGTCGGGAGGAAAAGGTAAGCTAATGCTAGATTTTTTTTAATGTTTAAGGAGTAAATTCAAGCATTTTTAATGAGGGCATTAGTATATAATGATGTTATATCTAAGCTGTGTATAGTTTTGTTTTGTACGTTAATGTTTTTTATTTTGTTCAGTAAATCTCCGGAGTTCTTTATGTGGGAGGTGCTGATAGTGCCCAGTAGTGGAGTCAAAACGTTGGATATGGCATGTGCAATTTTGTGTGTGGCACTACCGATGCCGGATATTATAGGGCGCATAGAGATGTCAGGTTTGTGAGTTTTGGCAGGCCATATAGTGATGGAACATTGGGGTGGTATTCAATGTATGACATCCAAGTTTTATTGTTTTTTATAAGTTTTTTATAAGATTGGTTGAAATTCTCAACACTTCGATTTACTGTCTTTAAATCAGTTTTGGTGTAAGTGTTGTTGTCTGCCAACATTGTGGAAACTTTTTCCAGGTATTCATCTTTTTCCGTTAATACTATACGACCACCTTTATCAGCTGGTGATATAATCAAGTTATTGTTATTCGCTAGGTGTTTCAAAGCATCTATGTATCTCTTAGGGAGTATAGTTCATATGGATGAGTAACTGCAACAGAAATAACACCCTGTATGAAACCTTTTTGAAAATCCGTATCTTCATGTTTATAATTCTTCAAAATTGCGTCGGTGGTAATATTTGAATGTATGCCAGTTGCGAATTTTAGTCCGAAACTAAGGGCTTCAATTTCGGTGTTTGAGAGTCATTTGGTAGAAAGATTTTGTATTAGATCCGGGCGTCCTATAGTTCTCCATTTGCTGTCGGAGATTAATTTTGTAATTCAAATATCTCTATTTTGTCGGAATGCTATTTCTATCATTTTCATCATATATATATATATATATATATATATATATATATATATATATATATATATATATATATTACCTAATGATAATATATGTTTTAAAATAAGCTATTTATCACCATTATATATATATATATTACTTAATGATAATATATGTTTTAAAATAAGCTATTTATCACCATTATATATATATATATATATATATGTTTATATATATATATATTACCTAATGATAATATATGTTTTAAAATAAGCTATTTATCACCATTATATATATATATATATATATATATATATATATATATATATATATATATATATATATATATATACCTGTAATATGTTTGGTGCAAGCTAGTATTAGTTTAAAACATCACCGTGATACATTTTAAGTAATTACAATATATTTGCTGCAATTACAACAAAAATAAGAGCAGTAATATATTCTTATAACACAGCATCATTTTCTCCTTTTAGGCACTCGTTGCCATAGTTTTTGATTCAAGCATACAGTGTAAAAATGACAAAAGTTCTGAAGAATTATTTATAAAACAGAAAGAACTTATCTTATTTTAATGTTTTTTTAAGAAATGCTCTTTGATACGAAACAATCAAAGCCAAGGACAATATGCCTTTTTTTTCTTAAAAACAAATATCTATTTACTTTAAAGATATGTACAAGCAATATTTCGGCCTAATAGATCCGTTTCAAACTATTTTTTAAAGTCACCATTTTTTGTTGGAGATATAGAGATCTCTTTTGAATAGTAGTCCTTTGTGGTGTTCATGTGGTTTACTGTTTCGTCTGTTTGTGAAAAGCGTCTAAATTTACTGTTGCTGTAATTTTATCTTTTTAAAACATTAATTTATTTCGTTCTGGTTCCGTTTAGTGCCAGTACCTGAAGCGATTCTTTTTTCTGTTTAAGTGCACTTTTCGTAGCTATGTCCATGCATTTGATTTGTTTCTTGCAATTATTTCTAGTCTTTCGTGTTTGTGTTATTTGGACAGTTTTCCATACTCACTAGTCCTAATCGAATTCTCTCTTTTTTAAGTACAGTCAACTATTAGCATTGTTCAGATGTAGTGCATTGTTCATGGCCATATAAGTAGCATCACAAATATGTTTTTAAGTACTAACCTTCAAAAAGCATGCGTAAAATTTTAAACCTAATTGGATTATTAGTATATAACTTTCAGTTTATTTAAATGAATCTAATGTTGTAAATATTGAAAAAAAACTGGATTTCAAGTGTTGATAAAAATTCTGATGATAAAAAAATGTTCAAGCAATCAATGAGTTGATACGTTCTATTCAGACTCTGTTTCTTCGGAAACAATAATTAAGAAGCAATGTGCTCACTTTAAACATGATACACAAATGTTGGTGACACATCGCTCAAACTCTGCAGTTGCTCAGTAACCATAAAAAAGTCTAGAAGTATCAGCCGATTCAAAATTAAATTGCATGCTATAAAAAGGAGTAGAAAGTATCAAAGTCAATATTCACTGTTTTAAATTAAAATTTGTCTATAAGAAAGCTGTGTTCAACACCATCCATCTTCACTTCAGAGACAAATCGACAGTCGGCTGAGTGGATAGCCGCAGATGAAAGCCATCCAAAATGAATGAAGACGTAAACACCAGTAGGAAATGTTTTGGCCTTCGTATTTTAGAATGGAAAAGGTAATTTGTTTATCAACTATATTGATGAAATAAGAACCCCTAATAATAAATATTATATAACATTCATGGTGCATTCCAAAAAGGAAATCGCGAAGATTAAAATGCGCTTTCACCAAAACATATGCTGCGTCAAGTCTATCCATGGAAAAATGCATGAATTACGCCGCATATTGCTTCGGTATCAACTCTTTTCTCCAGATATGCCCCACACTAACTATTGGCTGCTTTCAAAAAGAAAAAAAGGAATGATCGATGCAAATAGATTTTGCTCCAATGAAGAAGTGCTATCGTTAAGTGAAATAACATTTAAAGGCAAATTTATATTCTAGGAAATACATTGAATTGTGAGAGAAGCGTTGGAATCAGTGTATCAGCTTAAAAGAGGATGATGACAAGTCATATTTTATCTAAAAATTGCTGCTTCATTGGTTAGGCCAAATGAATGATAGGTTGTAAACACACATTATATATATATATATGCATATATATACATATATATATATATATACATATATATACATATATATACATATATACATATACATATATATACATATATACATATACATATATATGCATATATATGCATATACATATATATACATATATATATACATATACATATATATATATGCATATATATACATATACATATATATGCATATATATACATATACATATATATACATATATATACACATATATGCATATATATACATATACATATATATACATATATATACACATATACATATATATACATATATATATACATATATATGCATATATATACATATACATATATATGCATATATATACATATACATACATATATACATATATATATACATATATATACATATATATACATACATATATACATATATATATATACATATATATACATACACTTGTGCCCGATATTATTCATACCCCTCGGATCTTTGAGATTTCTATAAGAATATTGCTCAAACCAGAAGGTAGACAACATTAAAGGGATTTCAAACAATAAATCAAGCATAAACATTTAATTTAAACTCAACAAATAAATAAATTATGTAAGTTTGAAACATTATACAAAGAAAAACAATAATGGCAATAGTTCAAAATTATTCATACCTCTCTTACTAATAGTCAATAGCATGCCCTTTATTCTTAATAACTGCCTGTAACCGTTTTGGATATTTATCAACAAGGTTTTTACAAGCATCAACAATGATTTTTGACCATTCTTCAATGCAGTAGTTCTCCAACTCCCTCAAATTTCTAGGTTTCCGCTTTTTAACCTCAGTTTTCATTATGTGCCAGAGGTTTTCGATAGGGTTCAGGTCGGGACTCTGGCTAGGCCATTCCAAAACATTAATTTGATTATCCTCAAACCATTTCTTGACTATTTTGGCAGTATGTTTTGGATCATTATCCTGTTGAAGGACCCAGTTTCGTCCTAAATGGAGCTTCTCCGCATCCTGTCTAATGTTTTTCTGGGGTATCTCCAAATATTGCTCCTTCTTCATGGTTCCAACTATCTTGACCAAACTACCTTGACCACTAGCCGAAAAGGAGCCCCAAAACATTAGGCTACCACCACCATGTTTCACCGTGGGTATGGTGTTCTTTGGGTTGTAAGCTTCTCCTTTCTTCCTCCAAACGTAAGAAGCATCCATATGGCCAAACAATTCAATTTTTGTTTCGTCAGTCCACAAAATACTTGGGAAAACGGACTCTGGAGAATTCACATGGGTCCTAGCAAACTTTAGACGTGCTGCAAGGTGTTTTCCGGTGTGCAATGGAGTCCTTCTTGGTCTTCTTCCTTTCAGACCATTTTCATGCAGAGTCCTTTGCAATGTTTGCCTTGATATTTTTATGCCAGAAGACTCTAGATTTTCTAAAATGTCCTTAGTAGTGGTGGTTGGATTTGCATTAACACTTCTTACAATATTCCTGGTGGCTCTAGCAGACAGTTTCCTTTTCCTTCCTCTACCAATCTAGTTGTTTGTTGTGGGGTGGCTCTGGAATTTTTTGATGATGCTCTGTACTGTTGCTGTAGGGACCTCAAATTTCTTGGAAATTGACTTGTAACCTAAACCATCCTTATGTAAATTTACAATTTTAGTCCTAAGATCATTACTAAACTCTTTTTTCTTCCCAATTCTAATAATTTTTATTCTTTTATTGGTTTTCAGTTGATATCATTTTAATTTCTGAAAAATGCAAAAAACGAAATGAAATTAATCAAAGGTTGTATAAAAGCATTCAAAATAAGAATCAAACAGGAAACAAACAGTCAGAAACTCGATTAATACTGAAAAAATAAGAGGGTATGATTATTTTTGAACATTGCAGATTTTATAAATAGCTGTATATTTCTTTTATTACAAGTATCCCGAGATTTTAAAATGACGAAAATGATCAGAAGAGGTTTATAAAGAATATGTATCAATATGGACGTAAACAATAAATTCTTACAAAGTTACATCTAATAAACTCAATTTTCAAGGGGGGGGGGTATGAATAATATCGGGCACAAGTGTATATATACATATACATACATATATATTCATATATATATATACATATATACATATATATACATATATATACATATATATACATATACATATATATATACATATATATACATATATATACATATACATATATATACATATACATATATATACATATATATACATATATATACATACATATATATACATATATATACATACATATACATATACATATATATATACATATATATATATTTATATATATAAATAAATATATGCTACTTTTTTATCTTGTTCGTTAGTATAATAAATTCATCGCGTGGTCATATCTGATTATGCATGGTTTTGTTCTGTCTGGATATTTTAAGCTGATTTTAAATAAGTTCATTTTATCGATAAGATGAACCTAATATATATTAGTCTATGCGTACATAAAACTGAGTTTTCATTCGTTCACGAGATATGAGTCTCATGTGGGCATGCAGTCGCTACGCCGACATTTTTTTCAGATTCCAGGCAAAAATTTTTCGCAAATTAACGGCATTCAGGCTGTTTTTGATTGATTGATAAATTGAACTAAATCTGCACCATTTTATCATAAAAACGAAGAAAATGACGGTTATAGAATTTTCCTTCGCTTTAAACGATAATAACATTTATTAGAAAATATGATATTCTTTTCACACCCTCTAGTTAACAGAAATGAAATGAGTGTTATTTAATAGTGCTTGAAATTGCGATAAGCGCAGATTCAAGAAGTCTCTTATCGCAATTTCAAGCACTATTAAACAACGTGGAGGTTTCTATAACATAGCGCCATTAATAAGTAAACTGTTATTAAAAGAACATTATTTAACTGTGGACACAGGTTAACTTTCTCACACCATTCAAACACCCCCTGTAATAATTAACACATAATCTCAATCAATAAATTACATAAAAAACACTCATTTCATTTCTGTTACAAACTTATATTTGAATTTCAACAGATATATCTTTTTCCCAATAAGAATATAAACTTGCGTTCATAGTTTTAAAATTAAATTAACGACTATATGACGTCACTAACATTTCCGTCTCTTTAACAGCGCTAGCCCCCCACTCCTTTTTGAATTTCCAATATCAATTTTCCGTTTCTCTGAAATAGAACTGCGTCACACTGAGCACGTGAAACATTTTCAAATATTTTGTACTGGTATATTTTTTTGTTTCATAATCTCATTAATCCAGAGGAAGTCTCGAATTAAAGACTAAACGTTGATGAACACATAATACGGTTTGTTCCTTTTTATTTTCTCTATTTTGTCGGAATACTATTTCCATTATTTTCATCATATATATATATATATATATATATATATCTATATATCTATATATATATATAATTATTTTTTACTTTAATAATTAAATACCTACTGACACTAGTGTTTCGTCCTTTCGGGAATCTTCAGTGCAGGGTGTGATGATTAATACCAGTCAAACGATTTGAACCCCGCAACACGAGACATCTCTGGCTCGATTAGCGGAGACCTAATCCATTCGGCTACCATTAACAGCGTGAAATAACGTTGAATTTAAACATCTTAATTTTTAATGTTCACTTACGTCAGTCAGACAGTGATCTAATCGTTATACGATGATCTATGCATATATATATATATATATAACTTAAGATACATATTATATATATGTATGTATATAAACTTTTATATATAACTCATATATAATATACATATTATATATATAACTTATATATATATAACTTGTATATAAAATATATTATATATATATATAATATGTATGCATATGACTTTATATATACATAATTTTATATATACCTTTATGTATTCAAGTTTATACACATACTAGTAGGCCGCTCAGTGTTGGCCAGTTTTCAAATACGCATAAATATTATATTTTATTCTTACAGAAAAATACTCGAGCTGAGATCGAAACCAAAATCTAAAGACAGTGACTCAAGTACGATAATCATTAGACTAGTTTGATACGATCTTTAAAAAGTGTTTTCAAGCCTATTTATGCTTAACATAAGGAAGCTGTCATGCTTCACGACCACGTATGCACAGTCGTGAAACAGTTGACAAACAAATAAAAATCCGATGACTTCCAAGAATCAATTTTTCAATGACTGAATTTATGCATTTATAACCTGAAAATTTTATCTCTATACTACAGATATTGACCGTGTGAAGCGCTAAGAAAAAGAATCTTCGCTATAAACGTGCGTCAGAAGCAAAGATGCGTCATTGGATTCCTCTATGCAGAAAAAAATTAAAGGGTTAACATTAACTAGCGGTTGAACGTTTACCAAGCTTATGCAGTTGATGTCAGCAGTTAGGAGATGGGTTCCTCGATTTCAGAGTGGCAACATAGGTTTTTGACAAAGCCAGCTCCGGACTTTTTCGCTTGGAAAAGTGCATTCAAAATGGTGGTGACTATATTAAAACATACACTCTCGAGCACAAAAGGTCGCCGTTTTAATGGCACAACTTCTGTCTTTGTAGCTTTCGACGTTTTACTTTTTATGCTGAAAAAAGGTTTTACTTTTGGAATGACATAAGGAGCATCTAAATGAGTTGAAATAAAATTAGTTTTTATTTAAATTCTAGTATCTTCATTTTTAAAGTTTAATATTAAAAAAAGTTTCGGTAAAATAATTTTCCGGTGAAATATTCTGTTGAACATTTTTCTGTCGAGACAGAAACCTTTTTTCAATAAAATACCTAACTTTTTAAAATTATATTCATCAACAACATTAACAACAGTAACAAAAAAAACTTTTATCAATTAATAAAATGTGTTAAGAATCGAATAAAAATTATCACATAATACAATATTTATAAAAAAATTATAATTTTTGAAGTTATAATAATTCATACTAGTGCCATCGTTTGCCTGCAGTAATAAAGTTACACCTCTGGACCACGGCGAGATGATCGTTGGATTTTAAGAAGGAAGGCCACCACTAATTTTTTGCTATTTAGATTTGATATATAGCCTGTTTTTTATTATTTTAAAAAATTTTATACTAAGAAAAATGCCAACAATATTAGACATTTTGGAAGGACGATTGACATTATGGGAAATATTAGTGTCACTGACAATATTCCACTTGTTATTATTATTTCTAACAATGTAAGTATAATGCACCAAATCAACACTATTCAAAGTAATAACTGTTTCGTATTTGTTTTGTGCAAAAAATAGTTTGCTTTTTGTATTGAAATTCATAATTTCGGCATTTATTCACCGAAGAGTTTAGTCTTCAAATAAAACTCTATTTTCTGAACACACAACTATTTTTTTTTGCTCAGAAAAGTTTTACCGTCTTTTTTTCAAGTGCTCGGTTATTTGCTGACATTCGTTACAACGTTTGAGCACTGAGTCAGTTTTGAGCAAACCTTTGAATTGGTGGCGACCATCAGTACGATGGAGTTCAATAGCCATTCTCAGTGGATTTTATCAATCGGCACAATTTGGAATCCACAAACAGCTTTAAAGGTGCAAAGTGCAATTGCATTCACTATCTTGTAGTCTGTGGCAGCGCATTCCGTGTATTTTAACATATTTCAGTGTTTGACTTTCTTCAAAATTGAATAATTGTTTGGCACAATTGTTTATCAAACATTTAAAAATGCAATGACGTTTTCTTATTGGCGACTATTAAAAATACCTCTAATCGATTCTCCAAGGTCATCAACACTGTAAGTGCCAGGGACAAGCAATCTTTTCAATTGCTGAATCGACAAATCAAAGGAAAGTGGTAAATTGTTTGAACAATGTTGTTAGCAAAACACGTTTTTTTTTTTTTTTATCAATTTCAGGTTCAAATTATTTTGAGCATCTGAATTGTAAATGTTGGGTCGTTTCCTATTTAAATCATTATAGTTTTACCTTAAATCATGGCCAATAATGATTATATTTCTGTTTGTACAATGAAAAACTGGGAGCCTTGACAGAGAAAGAAGGAAGTTTTGATTAATTAACTCTGTCTCTTTTGACCTTCAATCTATTATATTCAGTTTATGCATTTTTGTACTCAATTTATGAGGATTAAAGTGAATTAAATAGACATTAGGAAGTTTTCTAGAGTGTGACAAAGCTACATATGCCATTCTGTCTGAATAGATCGCAATTCAACAGTGATACAATCGACCGAAATTTTTAATTATTGATAAAATTCAACTTTCCTAAAAAAAAATTGTACCCATGTTATTCAACAGAAGTAGATTTCGCTAAAATTCAGATTCAGAATAGGATATTGTATGCGCTTTTATATTTGATTTCTGATCTTCAATTATTTATCTTTGGGAAACGAATACATTGATTGATTATGACAATTATTATAAGCTTGAAATAAAGAAAGGAAGGCTACAATCTGGCGGGAATCCAAATGATTAAATGTGTGAATATATATATATATATATATATATATATATATATATATATATATGTGTGTGTGTGTGTGTGTGCGTGTGTGTGTATATAACTTAGATTTTGCAATACTTTCAAATGTCAGCTTGTATAGTACTGTAAAATGAAAGTTCATATATGAATATCAATATTTATAAAATAATTCCAATCAGATAAAGAAACTCAATATAGAGATAAGGCAATATTATGAATGAAAATTTGAAATTAAATTCAATAAATTAAAGGAAATTACGACACATTTATTGTTCGATAAGGAATACAAAAATTTAAAGTGAAATTAAGCCAATTATTGAAAATTAAGGGGAAAACTTAAAAGTTTTGTATTCTGCCGATTAGTAAATTTGTTCTAAATATTTTAATTTACGAAATTTAATTCCAAATTTTCATTTATATCTGAAACGCGTTAAAAACGATTTCAATGATTTAAAAACATTATTACAATGATCTAAACATAATTCTCAATGAAAAACCAAGACACGGAATAATAAAATAATGTTAAAAAATACACATTGTTGGTGACTACCCCATTATTTAAATATATATATATATATATATATATATATATATATGTATGTATGTATGTGTGTGTGTTTGGACGATATAACCTACGATCTTCTCCGGGTCTGACCTCGTGAATCTTTCTATCGAACTAAATAGCAGTCTATTATTTCTTGGGGAATGGTATTATTTTCGTCCTAATTCTTGGCTTTTAGGGGTGACTAAGGCCAGTCCTACGGAGTCTTCTATCATGTTTAAAATTGAAACAATGTTTAACGAGCGAGATCAGAGATGCGCCTCTGTGCAACTCATGCTCTCTACTGATCCAAGTTATGACAACAAGACCATTGCCAGCACCCTCAAAATGCATCTCTGGATTGCCACAAATGACAGGGACGTGCTCAGATTAATGAAAAGAATGTTTCCAGACACAGTTATACTCTTTGGTGGGGTTTCATGTGGTTTCATCACGCCACCTCTCATCTTCGAAGTCGGCTTTAAAGTCAACACCAAAATATACCTGGATGTGCTGAAGAGTGTGGTGATCCCCTGGTGCAATCGGTAGCCGCTGGCAGACTTTAGCTGTGACAACAGGGATCGGCGCCGGCCTACAAGTCCAACGGCTTGGCTTCAGAGGTAGTGCTACGACTGTGTTCCCATTCTCACACTGACCCCATCTCCTCTCCGACCTGAACCCGCTGGCTTACTTTGTTTTGTCACACGTTGAGAACATCACCAACATAACCTTATACGACACCAAAGCCATCCTGATAGCCGCTATCCGCCGAGTATTCGTCGAGCTCCCGCCGGCTCTTGTGGAAAAGGCATGCTCCCAGCTCCGGACCCGTATCATGGCGGTGTTGAAATTGAAGGCATCTACATTGAATAGATGTCAGCTCTACTACATAATCAAGTTACCTGAACTGATTTTTCAATAAAAATTTAAAAATAAAGCTGTAGTGTTGTTTTCTTTAGAGCGACAACTTTATTGTTCCGCCCTGTACATATGTAGACAATGTCGTATAACACCCCGTATGTAATTATGATCATTACATAATTACACTTGAAATTAATTTGCTTGCCTCTATATGTTGTATTTTTTAATAATAAGTCACCCTTTATCAACACCAAATCCACTATAGAGATGATAATTCATGAAATGGATGGATCATCAGTTGATTGATAAAGAATATTACGAAAGTGTTGTAACTTATGAACTGAATGAACACATTTGATTACGTATAAGAATGTTTTATGACAGTATTTATTGACATTGTATTTGAAGATGGCCATGTTGTAGTCTGCAGAGAAGTAGTCCCGTCCGTAGTAATATATTCCATAAGTATGACGTACATTCATATCTGACCTTCCTCTGCATTCCATGTTTAAAGAGGATGTTTCCTCTACAGTATGAGACCTGACCGAATGGTTAATTGTAGGCATAGACCGATTCATACCATCCAAAAAATTCCAACAAAAACCTAACAGCCAGCCATGGTTCTCCATTGAATGTGCTGCTGCCATCGCGCACAGAAATCAATTTTTCCATAGCTACCAACGTAATAGATGTACTGAGACTAAAGCTGCTCTCAGGACTGCCAGCAACCACTGTAAAAGAGTAATAAAACATGCAAGAGAGCTATATGCTCAGTCTGTTAAATCCAAAGTAGTTGAACAACGGCTTGGTTCCCACCAGTTCTGGCAAATAGCAAACAGGATCTTGAACAGAAGCGTGCGTTCTATCCCAACTACCATCAATGGACCTGAGGTCATCTCGTCAGCATCAGACAAGGCCAGACTATTTGTCAAGAACTTTACAGCTAATTCTACCCTATGCGACAATGGCCATACACTCCCTGTATTTCCTCCTATAACAGACAACACGCTATGCAACATACAAATATTTGTGCGTGAAGTCGCCAAGCTAATCAAGAACCTTAATTCCAGTAAAGCAACTGGCCCTGACGACATTCCAGTTATAGTGCTGAAAAACTCCAACCAGAACTTGCCCCCATACTTAAAATACTGTTTAAGCGTTGCTTTAAGGAGAAGTGCTTTCCAACACCATGGAAAACCTCATCAGTATGTCCTATATTTAAGAATTCAGGTGAAAAGTCATCTCCCTTTCAATACAGACCAATATGTCTCCTGTGTGTCATGAGTAAGTTGTTGGAATCCATATTAAATAAAGAAGTAGTCAACCACCTCAACAGAAACAACCTTCTTAGTGACATGCAATATGGTTTCCGCTCTGCAAGATCTATAGCAGATGTGCTAACGGTTATATCACATAGGATTAGTGAATCTTTTGACAAAGGTTTCCTTTCCAGGGCAATTGCTCTTGACATATCGAAGGCCTTCGATAAGGTATGGCATAAGATTTCACAAGATTTCCAGCTACGGTATTACTGGAACTGTTTTCTCAATCATTAAATCATTTCTCTATGATAGGTTCATAAGAGTAGTAGTTGATGGGCAGAAATCAGAGGCCCACAGTATTAATGCTGGAGTCCCTCAGGGGTCCATCCTGGGCCCAGCTCTCTTCCTGATCTACATCAATACTTAAATCATTTGTTGACATCTATGCTGATGACACGACTATCTATGGCAACACATCAAAGGCCGTAAATGAAAAACTTCTCTCTAATTCTCTCTCCTCTGATCTTGAGCACGTGGTACAATGGGGGAAGAGGTGGCTGGTCGCTTTTAATACATCCAAAACCAAGCTTCTATCTTTACATCATCAGCGGTCTGATCTCCATCTGGCATCAATTGAAATGGATGGCTCTCGTCTTGGGGAGGCTCCATGTTTTGACAACCTTCTGGGTTTGACCTTTACTCCTGATCTGAAATGGAACACGTACATCAAATCTGTTGCCAGGGACGCTTGGAAAATGGTGGGATCCTTCTACCGCTCCAGAAGATATCTCACTACTGATTCAATTCTCTATCTGTATAAAAGCCAAGTACGTCCAAGGATGGAGTACTGCTGCCACATCTGGGCAAAAGCTGCTAAAAACAGCCTATCCTACCTTGACAGAGTACAAAATAGACTTCGTGGTTTGGTGGGGGACGCCCTTTTCTCTTCCCTGCAGCCTCTCTCCCACAGAAGAGACGTTGCGAGCCTGTCTTTGTTTTATCGTTATTGCCATGGCAAGTGCTCGTCTGAGCTCCAAACTCACCCCCACTAGCCAATCTTTCACGAGAAACACCGCCTGGCTTAAACTACTGTCAATAATTTTCCCAACTATTTATCTGTGTCTAAATCCAAACGTAGATTCCATGAGCAGAGCTTCTTTCTCAGAAGTGCACGATCGTAGAACTCTCGTCCGTTCGTCTGTTTCCCACCTGACTACAACTTGGATGTCTTCAAATCTAACATAAACAAATTCCTGACAAACCGCCCCTTAAGTAAGATACTCTATCAAATCTCCATTACTAATGATTACTACAATACTACTTCATTGATTACTGTACACGCAATAACCCTTATCCCTGAGTGGCCTCCGGGCCTTGATAAGTGGTGACCCCCATGTAAAAAATAATGACGTTTTTTTCAAAAAGATGTAAAAAGTGTCATTTATTGTAAGGCACACGGTGGAAGAAAATAAAATTTGAATCTCATATTAAAAAAGATCTGATTATTATTTTTATATAATTTTACCCTAAACAATAGTATATTGAAAATTGGACTTAAGGAGCTACTATTTAGGATCTTGCTACACGCGGCTGTAGGAAATTGAGCAGCAAAATGTTTGTTCGCATTACACGTAATCTTCTGCAGCTTAGTGCAGTCAATGACGCAGAAATCAGGAAGGGATTCCAAAGACTGGCAGTCCAAAAGAAGAAATTAGTAGAGTAAAAGACTTTCCACTATCTAGAAAACTCAACAGTGAAGGGGTTGCATTATGCTGCTTGTAGGGTTCCTAATATGTATGTCGAAGGTACAATTTCATCAGAGCATATTCTATTAAAACAGGCACAGATATAAGACATTACAGCGATGAGGTGGAGATTGGAGCGTGGCATATAGTGCGAGGACTGTTAGAGTTTAGGCTTTTTATTGGACTCTGTCTAAGAGTGAGGAACTAGTGGTAGATGCACAAGCTCAGACGAAGCAACAATACTCCATGCAAAAGATATGGGATAGTCTCTGGTGTGGATAATTTTCTAACACGGTAGAGGAAGTCTACCTTCTTTTCGGCGTCATAAGCAATGTCTTCAGAGGCAGTTTGAAGGATGAGATTTCAGGTAGGATGTTATTTGTTGTCATGGAAATCAGTTGCTGATCAGGATTTTTGTTCTTTGGCATTTTGCTGTTTTAGAAAAGATACGAACTATCCTAAAGCTGCATTTAATTTGAGTTGTAAAATTTATTCGAAAAATTTTGTTATGTATTTTTTAAATTTTGGAATAAAGAATTTAGTTTGTAAAAATGATTTTGAAAGAAAAAAACAACTCATTAAAAATAATATTTGATATCTTTTAGAAATCGATCGTAACTTGATCAAAATATGCTGTAAAAATGGACGACTCGTTGAACTTGAATTGCCTACCATGTTTAAGCCAAGCATGCTACCTCAATCAAATATTTTTGTGAGCCTAAGAGGATGGTATCATGACAAACAAACATATAGAAGGGCCCGACAATATTTTTCGGACACTTTAGTATTTGACTTTCCGAGTACCATAGAGTGGTGAAATTCCTTCAATAGAATAGCATAAACATATAAAGACAATACCTGTTGTAAAAATGGAAGAAAATCGAATATGTAGGAGAAATATTTAATTTTTATCATTTTTTACAAAACACACGCGACATTGTTTTTCGGACATCGTTGAAAAACTGTTAATAGTCTGTAATATCACCTTTCTTCTCAATAACTTTTATCAATCTCTCTTCATAATACTCAAACATATGCACAATAACATCTCTACGTGTTTCTATTAGTTGTGTTTTGGCATCTAGTATTCGTTCCCATAGTTGAGCCTCTTTCGTTATTTCAGAGCCATCATAGACAAGTTGTGCAAGCATTTCTCAAATATTTTCCATTAATGGGATTTTTGCAGCCCATTCCAAAGTAGTCATATTCACTTTAGCTACCTATTCGTTCATAAGTTTTGACACATGGGTGCTGCAATTGTCTTGCTGTAGAATGAAATCATTCCCCCATTTCTCTTTTTATCATTGGTAGGGATTTCTCGTCCAGCAACAGTTTGTAGCTTTCGCTGTTCTGTCGTCCTTTCAGCCATTCCAACCATATATTTCCATTAGCAAAGATCATACCCCAAACCATAACTCCTTCTCCTCCCATCTGTCGTTTGTTCAGTACAAAAGGCTTATTTCTTCTCGGCCAAGTACACCATTCATCGGGCCCATCAAACTTAAAACGCTTCTCATCAGTAAATATAACTTTCTTAAAGTTAATATGCTTTGTTAACCACCTTTTAGCACTCTCCAGTTTTGCTCCTTTGTGTTTCTTTGTTAGTGTAATTTTTTTCTTAGCTTTTGCATACTTCAAACCAATACTATGCAGCGTTCTTTGTACTGCGCGGATGTTTACATCCAATTCACATTTCTCCTTAACTTTTCTTGCTCTAACCTTTTCTCCAGATGTTAAAAGCCGTGTCACAATTCTCTTCATTCTCCTTTCAGTCCTCTTGCCAATTGATCTTTTCCGTCCTCTCATTTTTTCCGTTCGGAGTTCGTCTTCAGCATGTATTCGGCCGTTGATTTTGACAGCTTCAAATTCATGGTGATCCTTCCGATGCTGAGGCCATCTTCCCGCTTCTTCTGTGCCAAAAAAACGACTTCTTTTGAATGCATTTTACCTTATTAAACTTAATTTTTTTCCAGTAGAATAGAACAGATAATTGATTCTAATAATGACAGCTAAGTGTACAAGCAGAAAATTTGCATACAGCCACATATACATGAACATAGCTCTTCTAAAATAGGATTTTTTGTCATGTCCGAAAAATAGTGTCGCGCAAGTTTTTGCAAAAATCACAAAAAACTAAAATTATCAAAACCAAACTAAAAAAAGTTGATTACACTAGTAGTGGATTTTCACTCCTCAATTACGTACTTACAATCCAAAACATTTTGGCACTAGTAACCACTTTGAAGTACTTTTTTCAAAGTGTCCAAAAATATTGTCGAGCCCCTGTACTACATTGCCCATCCAAAGTAGGACGCATTGCTCAGAGAAATGATCACATGATATCAGAACAAACACTAAACTACGATCTCCTCCGCAAAAGGAGGCAATGCCTGGGAAGATTGCTTAATAAGACAGAGCAGATACTACACTAACCCCCCAAAGGATAAAATAATAACTGGGGGTAATATGATGATAACAGAAGATTTATTACACTCTCAAGCTTAATTGAGCATTGAAAAATAGTGCATTAATCTGAAGTAGTATAGTCCTGGCTTCAGACCGACAGATACCACATTTCAGTAACTGATTTCGGAGACTTTTGCGATAAATAAAAATAAAAAAATATAAATAAAGTGTTAGCATTTTTCTTAATTAAATCAATTTTTTTAGTGTTTAATTTCAGCTTAAATTATAATCTGTCACAACGTTTTTATGATTGCAAACTTGCATTCGCAAATTTTATGAACTTAATCGTTTCGATCAAACGTGTGAGTTAAATCAGCTACATAAGGTTATGTAGTGAAACAGAAACACAATTACTACTGGTGGCAACATCCGAAACTACGTGACCGTATGCGTGGTCTGCGGTGGAAATTGGCAGTTGCTGCCTCTAAATAAGCGATATTGACACGAACCCAATAACGCTTTGATGTAATCGAAATAATTGAGTAATGCAAACGAGTTCCTATTTACCTCCCTATGAGTTAAACACAAAGTCGATTTTTAATGTCGAGAAAAATTCAGCTCCTGAAATGAGAAAACTCTGAATTCGGACAAAAAGGTGCATTATTTTGATTATTCAGACTATTGTGCTTATTTGTTATTTCACACAAAGAAAAAAAAAAAGAAAAGAATTCAATTCAAGGAATACAATTTAAAGCTGATAATTCGTATATTTATGTTATTCGGACTTGAATGTTATCATCATAGCGTTTCAGTCAATGTACTCTCTGACCTTTTTCATGTGTATTTTATCGGACTCAGCAATCTTTTTTTCGAACTTGGGAATCTGCACAGAATTTCGAACAAAACCTTTATTTAATCCAAGGAGTAACATGCTTTCGTTTCGTCATCCCTAACAAGTTAAATAATTCGCAATTGTATTCTTTGTATCGCCCAAACTAAAGTTTGAAACTTTAACCCCCAGAAACATGTCACGTACAACTTTATGACCCGTGGCGTAACTGATAAATAACTAGATGCAATTCAATTATATGTGAGACCATTATGTAGGTTGAACTGACCTTATACGCAAAAGATAAAATGTAATACCAGAATGGCATCTCTTTCTGACCAATCAATGTCGGTTGTCACATGGTGTAGGCATAATACATTAAACGAAATTTAGCCCGTTTACGACTCGTGCGTTTATTGGCAGGTTTTGTCTAAGCATTTTCATAAAAAATTAGGAGCTGACTTGATTCATCATACACTTCGTCGTTGGAATTTAATATGCTTCGGTTTAATTATAGAAAATACACTCTCCCAGGCATTACCTAACTTCGAAAGTGGGAGTGACTCATTGTTATTCGTCAGATACGCCGTTCCTGGGAATGCCGACGAGTCAGTTCAGAGTACACTCCATGTTTTCTTTTGACCTCGTGCTATATCTTTCTCAATGGGAGACAATTGAACCGTGTCTTCGGTGTATGATTGCATTGGCCTGCTTTTTCTTCTTTCCGGTGACACACTTTGACTTCGTCGTGTACGTTGTTTTCACTAGTAGTTATCTGTCCTACCCCTTATATGATGCTTGCGGCGATGCCGTTATTTTCATTTATAATGGTCAGGTGTTTCTTTCCTATCCGCTTTTAAATAGTTTTTAATGGATCTATTTTCTATTGATTTTGCGTAACCAACGCTTTTGTGTGACTCGATCACGGCACTCATATTTCATTACATAATTTTAAAAGATCACTCCGTTTATCGAGTGCTTGCCTTCAAACGTATTTAAAATATTGCATCCATTTGCATCGTCTTTTGGTGTGACATTCACCTCGGGCGAATTGAATCGACTGCCTTTTTCAGAAGTACGTAGGGCATATTGAATTAAAAAATATGAATATCCTGGTCAGGAATTTTGGTGAGTTCAGGTTATGCAATTTTTTTTCGTTTTTTGCAGAGTTTACGCCCGACCGTCTACATACAGCGTATAGCATTCTTAAGTGGTCACCCATTTGGTATTGTCCAAGATCAACTTTGTCTAACTTTAGTTGTCTAACAAGATTCGCTCTCAGTGTGATTTTTTAAATTTTTTCCTAAATATAATCATATTAATTTCTTTTTTATTGTTAAAATCGACATTCCGTAGATAACATGCTAAAGACGACGAAACGCTCGAGTCATTGGTGGAATAATTAAGACTTTACAGCTACTAAATACCAATTCCCATTAATTTATTGCTGTTTTGGATGTGATTATTGGTTTGAGAAATGAATATTTAATTTGAAGTTTATTAGTGCTTTGAGAAATAAATATTTATTTTGAGTTTTATTTTTAAGAAATAATTTTTAAGAGAACATTTTGTAAAAAATGTTTGCGTGTTATTTGAATTTAGCGTTCTTGTGGATTATTTATCACATTTTAGCGAATGTTTTCAGATGTGTTCTTCTTTTAAATAATACTTTGTAAATGGACATCATTTTTACCTGCGATCCATATATATATATATATATATATATATATATATATATATATATATATATATATATATGAGAGTTATTCCCAAAGTAAAAAAATTGAAGAGCTATAAAGACAGGAGCAGTGTCATTAAAGTGGGCGACCATTTGTGGCCTAGCATTCTCAATGCACTTTTGCAAGTAATTCAATAGATCATCTCTGCTATGACGAACGTACATGACAGGGTTCACTTACGTATAGTCTCACATTATAAACATCTGCAATAGAAAGATGAAACTTTCAACTTATGAATGCATAAATTTACTTATCATAACAATGCAATTGGCAATCGCCTCTGAACCATTCGGCCGGACTACAAAAACAAATAGTCATTACTTTTGGAAAACCCCAGTATATACATACATGCACACACATACACACACACATGTATATATATCTATATAGATATGTGTATATATCTATATGTATATATATCTATATATATGAATATATATCTATATATATATGTATATATGTATATATATGTATATATATCTATATTTATGTATATATATATCTACATCTACATATATATATATATCTACATATATATATATATATATATATATATATATATATATATATAAGCGATGAAAGATCAATAATTGTGAAATTATAAATCAGCTTCAAAAGGAGAAACAAAACAAAATCAGATAAAGTGTGCACCTAATCTGATTTTGTTTTGTTTCTCCTTTTGAATCTGATTTATAATTTCACAATTATTGATCTTTCATCCTCTGTATAAATATAGCTCTATGTATCTTATCGATTTTATCTTATATCTGCAGTACTCCGGCCACAGCTCTTTTAAAGTCTTCATGCAGTAACTGAAACATTGCTCTTTAGACGTTTGGCCTAATACTCTCTCTCTCTCTCCCTCCCTCTCTGTATATATATATATATATATATATATATTATTACCGTTTTATCGGTTTATTTACACATGTTTCTGCTACCGAATCCTACCAACGATCCAGCAACTTTATCAGATATGAACAGAAGTCTGACGAAGGTGCTGGATCGCTGATACGATTCCGTAACAGTAACATGTGTAACTAAACAGATAAAACGGTAATAAAATAATAAAAAAAGATATATTTGCTCTGCAATAGTATTGATCACTTTCTTCAGGCAGGTTTTTACTAATTACCAGTTTCGCTATATATATATATATATATATATATATATATATATATATATATATATATATATATAGTTCATTTTTATTTAGAATTTTTAGATTATTGTGAAGAAGACCCACGCAATATTTTCACAAACGTAAAATTATACTTGGTGAGTGATCTATATATTTATGTTTTACTTGTATTTATCATTTATCATTAGTATACGGCATGGCCACGTTGACACACCGGTTCCCGCTGGGTCACCGAAGTTAAGCAACGTTGAACCTGGTCAATACTAAATGGTTGACTATTTGGGACTTCCAGGTGTTATATGTGCTCTCCGCTTATCTCAGCGTTGTTCTCAGTCGTTGTGGACTTCTCCTTGCCACTGAATCAAAAGAGTGCCGATTCAGGAGGGTGTGGGTTGGGATTGCGCAACCCTCGGCACATAATTACACGCGCAGCTGCCCACTACAGGAGGTATCCTTTGTCTTTTGAGATTGAACGGGGCATCAAGTATCAAAAGCAACTTTTAAACAAACTAAGCAAGAATAGGGAAATGTCGTTACTAGAATCAGATAATAAGCACAATACTTATCTGATTCCGATACTTTAAGAAATTTGATTTTTATGATCAACGATTCCGATTTCGATTAATCCTCCCAACGCTAAGAAAAATGAATATTAAAATGAATAAAGTATAATAGTTATTGGTCCATTCCATTCTATAATAATTTCATAATAGTATCATAAAGTCCACAGGAGACGTCAAATCCTAGTGAAAATTAACAAACGATGCAGTTTTAGGCTTTAACATATGTAAATTAGAGTTTTGCACCATGCAATAAATAAATAAATAAATAAATAAAAGAAAGAAATGACTAAGGCCATCATTTGCCTCCCACCCATTTCGTCCTAAAAGTCCCCAAGGCCTAACAAAATCTAAGTTCAGCACCTTGCAAAACTGGTAAATAGACATACACAGAAAATTTTGGACAAATATGGTAAAATAACTCTCAAAATGGAGTGTTTTTATTAGTCCTAAAAGAGACTCTCCGGCACACCCAACAGTTATCTCAAAGTATAGACAAACAAAATTATATAGAAATCACTTAGTTACAACGTTTCAGAAAGTTTTATAAAAATCCAAGGGATCATTTTTTTAATAAGCACAAAAGTGTCAATTTTAGCTATTTTAACCCGAAAGGCACCCCTAGGGGAGCAAGCAGAGTTTTCCCAGAAAATCTGTTCTGTTACTTTTTGCTTATATCATGTTTAATGTTTTGCGCAAATTTAAAAAAAAAATCCAAAGCGAAGTAATTGAGAAAAGTGCGGACGAACGGACAATGGTGAATTTACAGGTCCACCTTCCTTTTCTCGTGGGACCAAAAACATATTAGAAGCAAATCAATAAATGCACGAAACAGAAATATCTGAAGGCAAAGAAAATATCTGGAACCTAAGCTAATCCAAATGTGAGCTTCAGGGTGTTGAAAAATCAAATAATTAATGAAGCTCTATTCAATAAAATTCACAATGAAGAGCAAGCTATCCTTTGTAGTACACTGTTGTATCATTATAATACTTTTCTGCGTCGATAATGTGTAATGGTAATCGTTATGATATCATAAGAATTCTTAGAACTACTGTTCTCATCTTAAGTGTCATTTTATAACGTTTCGGTCGATGTAACATCAGATTATAATCAGGTGTCTTGCTGAACCAGGTAATCTTTCTTCCAAACTCTAGAATCTGCACGGAATTTCGAATGGAACGCTTTAGTTAATTCACGGGAGTAGCATACTCTCGTTCTCGTACTGATGGCGCAATGGTTAAAGTACTTGGAAAAATTCAATTATAGGAGGAGCATTCTTCTGAAGGTTGAAGGTTCAATCGTCAGTGTGAGCGACCGAAAACAATTACGAATTATAAAAAGCATACCCCCTCGTAAACAAAATAAAGAGCAATGGTTGACATTTTGTGAGATTCTCCAGTTCAACAGAAAGATCCCCGAGTTCGACGAAATACACCTCAAGATGGTCGCAGATTACATCGACAGAAACGTTATGAAATAACACTCAGGATGTAAACAGTAGTCTGACGAATCCAAATAGTACTAACAACTAATGCATCTAAAACAGAAACGTGATCATTTTCATCAATGTATATATCTATAAAAGTTAAATTGTCTGCTTGTGTATGTAAATTTCCCTACCAAACTACTCTATCAATTTTCAGTCTACCGACTCCAGATTTGACATAAAGGTTTTGGAAAATGTCCAGATTTGACATAAAGATTTAGGAAAGTCTTTTTAATCGGTTTTCGGCTAGAAATTTGGCTGTGAAGGGGTCAAAGTTTAACGGTTTCACATGTGAAAACTCTACCAAACTCTTCCACCAATTTTCGGTCTAAACACTTGAAAGTTTAGATGTAGGTTGCTTGGGCATGATTTAAACTTTTTAATTTGATTTGAACCCAAAATGATGAATGTTAAGAGGTAAAAATTGGGGTCAAAGTTAAAAAATTTGACCTCTGCGCTCTCTACCAAATTACACAGCCAATTTTTGGTGAAGACATTTGAAATTTTACAGAAAGTGTATACAGACATAGGGCAAACTTTTTAATCGGATTTTGACCGATAATTTGGCTGCCAAGAGGCCAAACTTCAAAAGATTTGGTCTTTCCGGTCTCTATCAAACTATTTTGCTAATTTTGGGTCGAACCACTTGAAATTTTACATAAAGGGAATTCAGACATGCACCAAGCTTTTTAATCAGTTTTTGGGCGAAAATTTAGCTGCTAAGAGGTCAAAGTTTACAAAGTTGACCTTTACAGATTCTACCAAACTCCTTCGCCAATTTTGTGTCTAAAGACTCGAAAATTTAGATGTAGGTTACCTGGACATGAGTCAAACTTTTTAATATATGGATACATATGCACATAAAGTTATGAACAGTACATAAGCACCGAGCAAAGCCGGGATGAAATGCTAGTATTTAATATTAATACAGCTTACACGAATCGCTGTCAAGTTTCTATCTTTATTTCAGAAATTGTTTTCTTGACTCGGTCTCATCTAAGAAAAAAGCTTATTTGGCCATTTATTTTGAGGAACTTATTACCATGAAGCTACAATGGAAGATGCTGACGAAATTATCAGTCATTTCACTTAAGCTAAAAAACACGTTGCCTTTTACTGCCATTTTAAATCTAGACAAGATCCATTAGAGGCTGCTTTACCTTATATGGCATAATCACGTTGATACGCCGTTTGTCGTTAGATCACCAAAGTTAAGCAACGTTGAGCCTCGTCAGTACTATATGGGTAACCATTTGGGAATTCAAGGCGCTGTATATAGGAGGACGTCGACACCTCCCTGCGAGAACGGTAAAAACCTAACATCGTCATCTCTCCTGACTGGGATGTAAATGAGACTGATGACTGCTTGTGAATTTTATATTCTCTTGACATTCCTTCCTTCAGAGGAAGCCAGTTCAAGCCGTCTAGAGCGAATGTCGCTGGCATACAGATGCCTAAAAATGAATATTGTTTGTTTATTTTTCAGTAGGATTAGTACTACTTTAAGATTCAAATAACAACGAATAGACTAAACATGAAGGGATGAGAAAAAGAAAGGAAGAAATAGTAAAAGCGATTTTAATCGCAGTCAAATACAATAAGATCATTATAAGGAAGAAGGTAAAAAACACTAAAAAATCCACCACGGAGCCTTTGCTTTTTATCTCTTATTTAGAGGGATTTGTCATGTCAATATGTTGCTATCTATGCACGTATATTAGACGGCTTTCAGCCATTATTGTTATTCTTATCTTCATAATCAGGCACGATTTATTAGCTGACTACTGAGTTGCAGCTTACAATATATCCATGAGTAACTATTTTTAAAAGGTCACTTGATTAACTTAATCATATATATATATAATGTGTCTTCTCGATGGAAAGTGGTGTTTTCTTTGACAACTCGCAGTTTAGCCCGATTTTGCTTGGGCCCTATATACTGTTCATAACTTGTCCTACGTGTGAATACACTTTATGTAAGATTTCAAATGTTTAGACCAAAATTTGCCTGAATAATTTCATAGAGACTACAGAGGTTTTTTTTAAACTTTGACCCAAATTTTGATCCCTTAACATGTATTATTTTGGTCTCAAATCAAAATAAAAACTTTTACCCATGTCCAAGTTACCAAAATCTAAAATTTCAAGTTTTTATACCCAAAATTGGTGGAGAAATTTGGTAGAATCTGCAAAGGTCAAATTTTTCAACTTTGACCTTTTGGCAGCCAAATCTCCACCCCAAAACTGATTAAAATTAAAATGCTTGCCGCATGTCTGAATACATCGTTATGTATAAATTTCAAATGTTTAAAACCAAAATTGGCTGAGTAGTTTGCTACAGACCGCAAAGGTAAAATCCTTTGAACTTTGACCCTTTGGCAGCTCAAATTTTCGACCCAAACCGATTAAAAAGCTTGCCTTATCTCTGAATATCTCTGTCGTAAGGACTCTGACAGACATATGCACGGACTTGGAGTCTACATTCGTAACACCCTCCCCCTGACTAGAGAAACAAATCTAGAAACGGACGATCAAGCCTTTATGTGCTTTAGACTAAACATACAACACAACATTAGCTACTTTTATTTTCTCTACCGCTCTCCCTCGACTCAGGACTGCACCATAATAAACAAAGTCTCTGACAGCATAGACACAGCACTCTCTCTCGACACTAGCGCACAAGTACATGTATTTGGTGACTTTAATGTTCACCACAAAACTAGCTTGGATTCTCTACTCACACAAATGCAGCGGAAAGCACAACACATAGTTTTGTTATATCTCACTCCCTATCACAAATGGTTACGTCTCCAACCCTGACCAGCAAGAACAACACGCATTACTTCTAGATCGTTTTCTGACTACAGTTCTCGAGGATTGTACAACAAATGCTGACAGCCCACTCGGGAACGCTGACCATGCAGTGATAATGGTAGAAATCGCCCTAAATTCTAGACCCAAAACTGAAGAGCCAGTGCTCAAAACAACGAGATATTATAAAAAGGCTGGCTGGGAAGCCATCAGAGATCTTATCAGAGATGCCCCATGAGGAAATATTTTTTCTCTTCCTGCTGAACAGTGCGCAAATGAGACCACTGAATAGTTCAAAACAGCAATGGAAACTCATGTTCCCATGCGGAAATTTTATAGCAAGCTCCACTCTCCTCAATGGTTTACTTCGACTTGCGCAACTGCCATTGCTCAAAGGCAGCATGCATACGCAGATTTTACCGACATAAGTTCAGTTCAAACAAACAGAAGTATATAGAAGCTAGAGGAAACGTTAAGAAAGAAATAGCGACAGCTAAGAGAGAATTTACTGAAACTACTAAAAAACGCATCGAAGCACAAAAATTAGGAAATCGTGATTTCTGGAAAATCTACAACAGTGTAGTAAATAATGGGCAATCAACAATTCCCCCACTAACCAACAATCACGAGGTTGTTTGCTCATCAACCGACAAGGCTAATATGCTTGCCAGCCGGTTTGCCTCGAACTCCACACTGGACCCTTCCAACCACCTCCTGCCTGACTTTCCTTTGCGGACAGACGCCACGCTGGACGATCTAGAAATCACCCCTGCTCAGGTACACGTTATCATAAAAAACCGTGACACTTCAAAAGCATGTGGACCTGATCTCATCCCAGCTGTGCTATTAAAAAAGTGCTCAGCCGAAGTAGCTCCAGTTCTCTCCAAACTCTACAACAAATGCCTTAATGAATTATGCTTCCCGGGCTGTTGGAAAACTGCTTCTGTGGTACCAGTATTGAAGAATTCTGGCGAAAGAACTGACCCATCAAATTATCGCCCCATTAGACTCCTCCCACTTTTTGCCAAAATATTTGAGACTATAATTAACCATGCTCTAGTCCGGCACCTTACAGATGCGAAACTTCTGACTGACAAACAATATGGATTTAGACAAGCCCGTTCCACAGCTGACATCCTCACTGTAATCTCTGAACATATATACCATCCACTGGACAAGGTGGTGGAGGGCAGAGCGGTAGCTCTAGATATATCTAAGGCTTTTGACAGAGTATGGCATGAGGGTCTCCTCAGGAAAATTAAAGCATACGGTATCACTGGTAGAATACGTAACATAATTAAATCCTTCTTAGATAAGAGAAAAATCCAGGTTGCCCTCGACGGTCGTACATCTAAACAGTGTGATATAAATGCGGGAGTGCCTCAGGGGTCTATCCTTGGACCTCTATTGTTCCTAATATTTATTAATGACCTCCCCGACAAAACTGCCTCTGAGATGGGTATATATGCTGATGACACCACACTCTATAACAGGCATGACAGGAAAACAAATGAACACATATCTAAAGAAATGGCAAAAACACTAGAGGATGACCTCCAATCTGTAGTGGAATGGGGACATAAGTGGATGGTCACATTCAATGCTGCCAAGACTTAACTGGTTTCCTTCAATAATTACAAGAAACCTTCTCTGCCACCAATAGCAATGGCCAGTGACTCCCTGTCTGAGAGTACATCTTTCAAACTGCTTGGCCTAACGTTCACACGAAACATGAGTTGGAACAATTATATTGAAAATATTGCCAGGGTCGCTGCAACAGGTCGTTTCCTTCAACATTTAAAATAAACATTCTCTATCACCAATAGCAGTGGTCAAGACTCTTTATCGGAAAGTACTTCTTTTAAACATCGGCCTAACGCTCTCAGGAAACATGGGTTGGAACAATTACATTGAGAGTATCGCCAAGATCGCTGCAAAGAAGGTAGGCTCTCTCTACCGTGCTAGAAAACTACTGACACTTGAAAGTATCCTGTACCTCTATAAGGCCACCATTCGCCCATGTATGGAGTATTGTTGTAACATTTGGGCTGGTGCATCTGCTGCTAGTCTCTCGCTCCTAGACAAGGTTCAAAAGAGAGTCGCCAATCTGATAGGCCCTGAACTGGCATCTAAGCTTCAGCCTCTGTCCCATCGACGAAACGTTGAATCCCTCTACCTGTTCTACAAGTATTTTAATGGTGAATGCTCTGTGCCCCCTCGACGTAGACACCCTCGACAAACCGGCCAGCCAGCTAAATCTCACCCCACACAATAGGGATCCCTAGATGTAAAAGATCTTTCTACTCCAGTAGTTTCTTCCCCAGAACCGCTAGACTCTGGAATTCCATTCCAGGTCCCTGCTTCCCCAACTGTACTGACATGCAGAAGTAACGTGAACCGACATCTTGTTGCCCAAATCCCAACATAGTGCCCCTGTAGTTGATGCCCCTGATCGTAGCCCCCTACACCAAAGTTGCAGTGTTCCTTGTTTGGAGTGAAAATGTAGTAAAAAAATGAATACGCTTTATGTAAAGTTTCACATGCTTAGACCAGAAAATGGCTGAGTAATTTGGTAGAGACCGCAGAAGTAATTTTTTTAAACTTTGACCCCAATTTTGACTCTTTAACATTTATTTTTTTAGGCTCAAATTAAATTAAAAAGTTTAATCTATGTTCAAGTAATCTACATTTAAAATTTCAAGTGTTTAGACCCAAAATTAGCGGAGGAGTTTGGTAGAGTTTACAAAAGTCAAATCGTTGAACTTTGACTCCTTGACAGCCAAATTTCTGGCCGAAAACCGAATAAAAAGATTTTCCCAAATCTCAATACTTCTTATGTCACAGTTCGAGTATCTACAGTATTGACAGAGTTATTTGGTAGGGAAATGTACACAGACACACACAAACATTTTCACTTTTCTAGATATATAGATTATGTTTATGAAACAGATCCTGATTCTACGGATTAGAGAACATAGAAAATACACAATATTAGACATTCAAATGATTCTAATTGGTTCGTCTTTATCTGTCACCGATTTAAAAATCCACCTAAACGGACTGGTGTATATCGACAGTCAAATTTGTACACACAATTAGAATCTCTTGCTTTTTGACAATATATGCTTGCATAATCACATTAACATATCACGGCTCATCTCTGTGTCAGACAAAGGAGATTCGACGGTCAACCGGAGAGTGAAAGAAATTTTAAATCTGATTAATGAACAATACTCTGAGAGGATTGGAGAAGGTAGGTGGAAAAAAACGGATTAAATCACTGTAGAAAACAGCTCGAAATTATTTTTTCACATTGAAAGAGAAGATGAGTCAGCAAGGAAGCAATCGCGAGATATTTTTTCCTCTAATTGGAAATTCTTGTAAAGGAACTGCTTAAAGACGGCTCCGTTTGGTTTTAGGTACACGGTGGAAGAAGGAGGTTTCTTGCAGTACTGGCCACTAGGTGATATTTTGCTGTGAATGCTGTAAAAAAGAAATCAGAGAGTTTAGTCGAGTACCTATCATAAAAAATAACGAGAATTACATAACAACCTTTTTGTCTGTTGTTAGGGGAGAGTATCGAAGAGAATACACCGAAGTCGATTTGCTACTATGTGGACGCTCTTTACCGTTGTAGAAAAAATTACTCACACTGATAGTATCGTATATCTTTACAAAGCCACTGGTCACCATTTGAATGGAATATTGTTGCTACATATGGGCTGGTGTATCAACCACAGAGTCTCCAATCTAATAGGCCCAAACCGTCAACCAATCTCCAACTCTTGTTCAGTCGCCACAATGTGGTTTCCCCTGCACATGTTTTACATGTACTTTAATGAAATGTGACCTGACAAACTCGTAGCACTGGTGCCCCGCGACGTAAATATCATCGACTAACACTAATAGGATTACAAACAAAATAGACGACGAAAATTAAACCCCGAGCCTTTACTGTAGAGGCCCAACGATTGTCTAACAATTCTTTTATTGAAGTACTAGACTTCGACATTTCCACCGTATTTCCTGCTTCATCAACTGGGTTTATATGCAGAAATTTAAATGTAATGCGGAAAGACATCTTGCTGTCTTGCTCGCCACTTATGAATGGTTTTTAATCCACAGTAGCCTTTAACGTCGCAATGGCAATGTGCCTTGTTTGGATTAATGTAAAAAAAAAAGAAAAGTGTTTGATCACCTTAACGAATCGATACAAATGTGTCCGAAATCCTTAAAAAATATCGATGTGACTTTTGTATAACTTTTATTGTATTTTGCTGCAGAAAAAGGTTATTGGATTACTTAAGGGTATATCTAGTTGAAGTACAAGCATCCTTGAGGTTAAACAATGTTTAGCTTGGTCAGTACGTTGTAGGGTTAGTCATCGTTATGGATATTACCTCATGCAAGCTTCCATTAACGCATATAAACTGCTTAATATAAGACTTCAAAAGGAGAGAGGTATTATTCGTCATTTAGTTTTGGTATACGCAGCCTAGCAGGCCTAGAGAATTACTACTTTACAAGGTAATAATTCATTAGTAAAGTTTTACAATAATACTTCTATCAGACATTTGGTGTAAACTTACTTAGGTCACACAATATCCGACATCACTTTTGCTATTACAAAGAATATTAATGGTAATCATTTTCAACTTCATCTCTAGCGAATGAGCATGCATGCATTGAACAACTGTCAATAAGGCGATATTTATTGGTCGGCCATATGTGTTTAATTCGTGTCGTGCGCAAAACAGAACCGGAAAGAAAGGTAATTCATTCTCATTAGGGTTGTCTAGTAATGCAACGACGCCCGGCAATTTAATAATCCACAGCAGGAGATTGATGTTGGCAGGGCTGAAGGCCTCTCGTCGGGAGGAGGGCGTGGCTTCGTTGCCTGACAATAATAAAACTACAAACAAAACAGACGATGAAAAATAAATGAGAAAATTAACAAAACGAATACAAACTAAATTAACAGAAAGCAAATGAGACAGGAAGTTCACAGTAAATGTATTGACTGTAAAACAAATTATTTCACATTTCAATTATTAGAACAAAACAACGGATCCCTGGTCTACGTACGATTTTTGATTAGGCTGAGAAGAAAAACACTGGAGATAAGCATCTCTGTATTCTTCGTAGCTACAAGACTAGATCCAAAACAGTACTATACTATCCTCCATACTCACAGTGTTACAATGTAAACTGAAAAAAATCATGTTCGTTTATCACGTTTGTCTGGGAGGGAATTTGAATGTTTCTAAACACTGACATCGAGTGTCTACGTTTTCTCAGTACAAGAATTTGTCAGGACAAACTAGCCCGAGGGATTCTTCCTTCTACAAGTAAATTCTGACCAAATCTTCAAAATAGCATTCGAAGACCAAATGAGACCTTCTTTGTATGTCTTCTTCGAACCAATTTATACGATGTATGATGCAATGGTGCACCTTCTCCAAATGATGTTTCATCTAGTTGGATACTCAACCAGACTAGATGAATTTTTTTCCTGGAATTCGAAAAGACCAAACGACAACAAAATACACGATAACATAATGAACTGATATATAATCGTTTTTCTACTATGCTATATTTAGACACAAGGCCAGTTTTTTATAAGTAGAAGAATTGGGCTTGCCAGAAAAGAAAATTGTATTGGGGAAAATTGCTACAATTAGGAGTCTGAAAAAGGACATAAAATGAAGTATAGTATACGAACAGATACTACACTTTAGTTCTAGGACGAAACACGTGCCTTTGGATAACAATATATATATATATGAACTCATTTCAGGGACATATTCATAATTTAATTATAATGGACATATTTGTTACAAGAAGAATACGAATGACATCATATCTTTTAAAATATATTAACGGCTATATGATGATAGAAGAAGAAATCTTACTATCTTTCACAACGCTATGGCCCTCCTTTTTGAATTTCCAACGACTTTTTTCGTTTCTGGAATTTAACAGGGTCGTACATTTTATTACATCAAAAATATATTTTCAAATATTTTACTGGTGTTTTGTTTTCTAAATTTCATTCACCCAGAGAAAGTATCGCAATAAAAACGAAACGTTGATGAACACATAACTTGACTTGTTCCTTTTTTATTCGTCTACATATGTGTGTATGCGTGTATGTGCATATTGTACTCCCACGAAAAACAGAGTTAATTGAAGATGTCAAACGCTACTATTTATATAATTATCTGAAAATATTCCGATTCAATTATCAATCTAAACGCTGACTTTATAAACAATGGAATAAGTTACAGTGTTCGCTAGAAAAACGGGACATTTAGCACAAGTAATTTACTCGGACATATGTAATTGCTAGAAATAGAAAACAGCTGTTTATAACACAAGTATTATTAAAACAGAAGGAAAACACGTCTAGAATAAGTAGTGTTTTAAGGTATGTTTGGCAAGACTTATCTGCAGGAATTTTAGTAAATAGGTAAGCCAGTTCATGGTGAAGAGAGTTTTCATAAACAGGGTTATTTTTGTCTACATTTATTATTCTATTTAAAAGAGATAAGGGAAGTAATATTTTTTTATGTTTTGGATGAAATTGATGTTTTAGGTGCTTCCCGAGAATTTTAATGCATTTTTTTAATGACCGGTTAGTGTACAGAAAGGAAATATATAGACTACTCATCGTGTAGTTTTGTAAATTGACGTCTTTATATATATATATATATGTGTATATATATATATATATATATATATATATATATATATATATAGATAGATATATATATATTCAAAAGTTTTTTTTTCATCCTTTGAAATGAGGCTTTACATTTTGTGTATATATTCTTCTGCGGACAGTTATCCTCATTTTCATAGTTTTTGTTTCGTCACGCTTCAGATAACTTCGGCCTCATGGCTAAGTGTATAGAGGTGTTGAGTCTCAATGATTCTAGGCGAGTATAGTCTGGAAACGGTTTCAATCCTACTCAAAAAGCCAGAGGATTAGTTGGACAAAACGTGGTGAGACAATAATTATGGAAGACAGTTACAAGAGTCGACATTCCCAGCCTGTCGCGATTAATCACCTGAAGATTTTACTTGAAAGTTTCATCTCTCTATTGCACATATTGATGGTGTGAGACTCTAAGAAAGCAACTCTGTCGTGAACGCGCGTCAGAAACAGAGACACCTCATTGAATTCATGGAAAAAGTGAATTGAAAATGTAGAAAATTAATACTGGAGCACAAAAAGTCGCTCAATTTAATGGTACAGATTCTTTTAAAACTCAAAACCTTTAAAAGGTACGAAGATATAGCTTATTTTAAATTACAATCTTCAGTATTGCCAGTTAAAAAAATAGGAGGCTTTACTTTCGCAAAAAAAAGCTCTATATTGAGGAGACGTAGCGCCTCGCCAAGAAAATAATCAGAAAATAACCATTAAATTAAGAGACATGTTAAATTGGCTCGTTTCACGCATTTTTTATATTACCATCGTTTCAAGACACAAAAGCTACAATCTTAAAACTTGCGCATAATACAATCCCATCTGTTTTCACATAAAAAAAAATCCACAACCTCTTGATGTTTTTCGTGTCTCTGATATTTCAAAACTAAGATCCTTGTAGAACATAAATTCTACGCCGGACTAATTTAGTTGTCTCCCATGTGATTTTTATTCTCCTTCCGTTTTTGTATTCTTTCCAGTCCCCATCGCCCCATTCTCTCGTTTCGTATTCGACCTAGTACCCCGAACATCTCTATCTTCTTTCCACTCTTTGTTTCATATATTCTCCTTTTACCTATATTCTCCCTCTCTTTCCCCATTTCCCCATCCGCTAAAGTCAATACTACACCACTTTCAAATCCCGTCAGACTGTTTACTGTATAATGGCATCTATGTAACACTATAGTCTTATGAATTTACAAATTAGAGTTATCAAAGCAATGCTACAGTTGCACACTTTCGAAACAATGGAAAAATATGAATTTCATGTGTTGATAAAGCATTGCTTCCTTATGGAGAAAAAACTGTTCAAGCAAAGTAATGATTTGATAAGTATTATTCGAACCTTAGAACGAAAAAAAAACATTTCTGAATTTAAACGCAATCATACAAACACAAATGATGCCCACGTTTGTAAGATGTCTCTGAAAACATAACTAAAGTCTACAAACTCATTTTTCCGATTGTAAAGTTGTGTGAGATAGCAGAACAGTTGGAGACATCAGTTGTCAGTGTATTTTCAGTTTTGTATTGATTTCCTTCTTTATTTGTAATGTTTAAAAGAATAACATCTGCATTCATATTTGAGAAAGCTTTTCAATAATAAAAAAAACGAAATATTAAAAAAAAAATCATTATATGGGTTCTTTTGATTCTGCTACTTTCTTCCACTCATAAAATGCACGCATACTTCATTTACACAAACACACACACACACACACACACATTATTTGTTTTTACATAAGAAGTAAGGTATTGCTACACAGTCATGAGAATGTTTCGGTCAGCTAATTTTTAAAAACTAGAGACCTCATCAGGCGATCTTGCCTATATGGAAGCAAATTTTGCAATGGAGATCTCGAGTCAACTTACGGTAAATGTTATTTATAAATAGAAATAAAGGATGAAATTAGTTCGTGTGTAAAGCATAACTAAAAAGGGGTGTGGGAGTAGAGTAAACAGGGTGGTGGTTTAAGAAGTTAAAGGTGGGAACATTAAAGACGGAAAGAGATAATCTTATTTGCGTGTCGGCGCGCTACTTGTCCAAGACTTTACGTATACTTGTGTATATTCGGTTTAATTTAGGGGTTGGTGTGGATTTTATTAGCATTTCACAATCTTCGTGCGAAATCTTTTTTTAGTTTAAAGAGAAATCATTTGATTATTGGGTGTTCGTCATATACCTTGCTCTACTTCGGTATTGAGCACCCTTGTATTAACTTCGTTATACTTCACTGGTTACTTTGAACAATAACAACCTCAAAATTACATATATATATATATATATATATATATATATATATATATATATATATATATATATATATATGCAGGCTCTTACATATTCCTTCCGTCTCACTGTTGTTATTATTTCTCAGAACCACCCGTGGCATGAATGAACCATATTAGAAGTAAAGGTTGGTCATTTGATACATTATTTATAAATCAATAAATATATGTCATTGTATTCGGATACTAACGTCTGCTACACTCTAAAGTATATTTATGCTAATGTAGTTAATTAGACATGTGACGTATTTTGATCTCTTTAGAATTTAAGTATTAGTTGAGAGATCAAAAGAATATTAAGTGGTTTTAATTATGTCAAGTTCATTTCGGTGGTGTTGAAGACAGGCCAGATTAATACCAATATTAACTGAGTCTTTTTGTTCATAATATTACTTGACATGTGATAAATATGTTTAACTGTAGGGTCAGCACATATAAAGACCAATGTTCACTCGATTATAAGTTTTAATGGGAGGCAACAATTGAACGCCGAAATCGATCAGTTCAATTAAGTTTTATCACTGACATATATATATATATATATATATATATATGACAAATACTTGTTGACATTACATTATGACTACAGGATGGAACGCTAAAAGTGTCTCCCTAAAAAAACAACACTACAGCTTTATTTTAAAACATTTATTAAAAAAAAAAATCAATTCAGGTAAATGATTATGTAGTAGAGCTGCCATATATTCAATGCAGCCATCTTCAGCCTCACTCACCACCTCCATAGAGTCCGGAACTGGGAGCATTTTTTTATAAGCCCCGGCGGGAGATCGGCGAATACTCGGCAGATGGCGTGGATCAAGTTAGCTTTTGTGGTGTGGGAGTTCATGGTGGTGATGTTCTCGGTGTATGATTAAACGAAGTAGTCCATCGGGTTTCTGTTGGGGGAGGAGAGGGGACCAGTGAGAGAAGGCTACAACGTCGTAGCACTTCTTCTGAACCCAAGCCTGGGTCTCTTTGAACTTGTGGGCCGGTACCGAGTCCTGTTGCGAGACCCAGGGTCTGACAGGGGCCACCTGATTGCACCAAGGGATCACCACACTCTCCTGCATATCCAGATACATTTTGGTGTTGACTTTCAAGCCGACTTCGAAGATGTGAGGTGGTATGAGGTGGCCCTCACTTGAAACCACACCAAACACCATGACCGTGGCCGGAAACTTTGTTTTCATCACCCTGGACACATCGCTGTTATTCATGGCAATCCAGCAGTGCATTTTGAGGGTGCTGGTCCTATTGTCAGCACTTGGATTGGCAGAGAGCATGAGTTGTGCAGCGACGCATCTCCGATGTTGCTCGTTGATCATTATGTTACTTTCAGACATAATAGAAGTCTTTGGGATTTATACACAACATTTATACGGCCAACACACATGTATACACACATTTATATGGAAAACTACTAGATGGACTGCAACAAAAAAGAAAACCGGTTTTCATCAAACGGAAATGGAAACATGTCGTCTGTCATCTGTTTTATTGATCCACTCTTTATGTTATAGTCTTCAAGAAACAGTCCCACGGTAATGTATCTACAGAGAAAAACCATTTATAAATAACCTCTGTCCATTGGAATTTCGCCTGAGACTAGCCACATGAAAGTCAAAAGGAAAGTCTTTTTTATTTGCGGCACAAGACGAGTTCTTGCTGTGAAAAAGGAGGACCTCGATATTGGAGCTCAGTCGGAAAACTTCCACGAAAATAAAAATATACTGACAATATTTATTATGCATAGATCAGGCGATTTTCAATTCTGTATCGGCCATGGAGTATATGCAGGTGTTGTGACAGTAGTACATCTTCGTATATAGGTAGAGAATTGTTTCAGTAGTTATTTGATTTTGTTTTATAAAAAGATGATCATGTTACTCACGTGATATATTTTCACCAGCAATGTAGGGTGAAGATCGTCTTGAAATCATTACTATACTAGCATGGATATCAGCGTTGTTCGGGTTGAGTTTGTTCAAACGTCGGTGCACCTCACCATTTTATTTTTCTTATTAATAAGTTCAATTTACGATAAAAGAAGCGCTACCATTTAAAATCGCCGCAAATCATTTCTTCGTTTGCATATGTCAAAACTAAACATTAATCAAAAGTGACTTTTCCAGGGCATTCATCGTCAGTTTAAATACCTCAGACGGAATTTGATGAAGGATATTATCATTATTGTTTCTTAATTGAAAAAAAAAATTGCAAATTAGTCCACCGGGTAAATTATTCCTTATAACACATAATAATCAACGGAGGATTGGTTCTATAACAATACATACGCAATTTGCATAAATTAAAATATCATGTTTAAGCGTATTTTACGACAGGGCAACGCCGGGCGGCCAGTTAGTAATCAATATAGAATTATCTCTATAATAATAAATACGGATTCTGCATAAAGTACAATATATGATGCTTAAGCGTATTTTACGACCAGGTAACACCGGACGACATGTTTGTTCTCTTTTAGTGTTTTATACATCAATTTTTGTGTGAATTCATATATTTTGTGCATTTGAGGAAGCCACAATCTTACACAAATCTTTTCGTTGCACACCTTTTTTTTTAGCTTTTCTATTGCAGATGCGCATTTCTCGAAAATCATTTTCCAGTTACTGTCAATCTGTCAAGATGGTAATGAAAAAGAAAAACAAGTTTCATTTTGCGGAGTCCATGAGGATTGGATAACCGATGTTGCCCGATGATAATCGATCATATATGACCAAGCAATTTTCACGCATCACAGTGCATAAGAACCTAAACAAAAGTAACGATATTTCGACTCGCTTGTTTCTGTTTTTTATGCATTTTAACCGACAGGTAGAACTACATGAAGGATGTTAACAACGATGTTGAAATTTAACACGCAACTTAGCTTTTCTATTTGTTTGACGTAAACAACCGTCGTAGGAATCAGCTGTTACGACGTTTTTACATGTTGGGCTTGGTCTCTCCGACTTAAAGAAACTAGGACACGATTGCATATCTCCGCAATGAAAGCGAGGCTATGGAACCAACTGAATTCGAAGGATTGTCAGTTCGCGCCGTCACTAGATCAGGTCTATTGTAGGAAAATTCTGTCAAGTATGAAAAATAGTTCTGCATTAAAAGCCTCCCAATTCATTTAGTAGTATGCGCACATGCACTTGATCGATTTTCGTAGGTTCTATCTTGACATGAATCTGATTCTGGTTATAGTTAGAATTAGGTTAGGGTCAGCATTAAGGTCCAGGTCTACATGTTCAAATCGACAAAAACCTTTAGTTATCACTGTACAAAATGTAGAATAAACGCTACTGTGGATCGCCTTGCGGAATGGTTGACAGATTTGTGCATGAGTTCGAGTGGATGTAAAAATGTTATTACAGTTAACTCTCTTAGTACGCAGATGATACTAAATTACATAGTATCAATAATGACAGACAGGCAAAACAAATGTATATCCGTGATTTATTTAATTTCTCATTCAAAGTTTATTAGTTTATTGGCCGGTATCCATTATTGAATACAAGTAGGTGTTCGTAGATTAATCGATTTGGCAGTTGATACGAAAAGGTCGGTGATTTGTATGCCAACTTTTTTGGCTCAATTCGCGAAATTTTCCGTATTTGAATTAAATAGATCATTAGGGTGTCGACCTGGTTATTAGTTATTAAAACCAGTCGCCATTTTTACTCCCAGCGACACTACAAGTTTACATCATAGATGCAGGAAATTATAATAATAATTCTATTTACTTGGATCTAAGAAACATTTTTGTTCTTTACATGATTTTGAAGAATGTAGTCATATAAGAGTTTCCTACATTTTCCTTGTTCTTGCTTCAAAATCTTTCAAGCTATATCGATTAGACAATAGAGGAAAGACAAAGCAGAAAATATTGTATGGTCTCCATCACAAATTATTAGGTCATTTTCGTAGTTTCATCTGGTAATAGCAACTTTAGATCGCCTCATTCCTATTTTCGAGCGGTTACCTGTTTTCCATTGAAGCGAGGGTGATTTTGAACGGAGAGCAAGGACCTCAGAAGGGAAGATTCCCGTGGCAGTAGAAGAGGGGCATTTTCTAACCGACTGGTCCACAGATGTAGTCCGGACTATTTCTGCTATATTCCTAGGGGTTCAATATGGCTTAGCAAGTATTTTCGTTTATTTCAAAAAGAGAATGGTATTCATCGCTAGGGCTATGACAACAGAATATTATTTTCATTGTTTTGACTCTCGAGTATATATCCGGCACAGATATACAGAGTTAATAAACGGAGAACCACATTACTCTATATAAAAGCATATAAAGATATCAATGGATGCATACTCGACAGCTAAACAATGAAAAGAATATGCTGTTGTCCTTGCCCTATTCATTACTGATAGTTTTTATGCTCTTTGGCAACTTCCCATCTCACATCTGATTTGATATATAAGCTTACATAAAAATATGGTAATTGTAAATTATTATACCTATTTGGATGTTATTAATTATTGAAACCAGTAGTTGTTCATAATCCAGCCAATATGGCTGGTAACACAATAAATACCGGTGTAACAGATTGGGGCCTTGCGATTAGCTATCGAATATGAGCTAGTTTAGCTACGCTATTTACATAGCTAAGCCAAAAAGAAACAAATTAAATATTTGAAACAAATAATTAAAGGTTAAATAAAGACACGTTAAATATTTGAAGCAAATGGAAAATAAACAATAAACAAGTAGAATGAATAGAATTGTATACAAGAATTTCCGATAACAAAAAATAGGTTAGGAAAATAACAAAAATTTGCATTATTTGTGGGCACAGACAGATGACGTACTCAAGTTTCAGAATGAAGAAATATTTTGATTGTATTAAGGAATGAAAGAGACAGTTGATTTTTAATCACTAATAGATTCGCTCGGCGGTAGATCGTCACTTACGTCCTCGGAGGCGGAGACGAGTAGACAATCTAATAATGTACTCGATGTCAGTGTGTAAATTGAACCATTGGGAAAAACAACTGGGAAGTTCCACTTTATCCGACATGTATCCGTAAATAAAGATATTTGAAACGTAAAAACATGCGCTATTTGTTTTTTTAAAACTACACTCTGGGTGTTTACGATTGTACTGTTTTTTATTTAATGAAGAAAAGCTAATCAGCAGAAAGTGTGACGCCGAGTGGATACCTTATTCACCGGATAAAAACTCCCCGGATTTTTGTCTATGGTATATCTGAAGGGCCATGTGTATCAGAATAATCCAAACAATTGGCGAGCTCAAGGCTACAATTGCAGCAAAAATCAGGGATATCCCTAGAGAGTGTATGCGAGTCATTGACAATTTTGCGCAATGGTTTCTAGTCTGTCTCAAACGACAAGGAGGTCATTTGAAAAATATTATGGAGAGACCATAACTTTTGTTCAAAGCATCCATGATTACTGAAACTTTTGGGCCTAATCATACACAAACAGCGGTTCAAGTGTACAAAATAAGAATTATTTTGCTTTATTTTTGTAGAAGTAATAAAAAGTTTATGAGTTCTGATTTTTTTTATTTTTTCATAGTCAACGTCTAAAAGACATAGGCTACTGTAATGGCTTGAAGAAGGATCACTACTTCCATTTTTGTCAAAAGGTGAACATCTTTTATTTTCAATGGAAGTCAATGCACAATTATGACATGATTGATGATGTGTCAAAACGATGACATATTTCTTCTTTGAAAAGCTTAGTTTTTAGGAAATACCAACGTTTTAAAAGAGGGTTCAGCCATACTGTCCTAACAAAATATTTATTTTTTCTTTTGACGCCAAGACTTAGCCGATAGCTGGATTTTGGCAGTCGTTCAATGCACTCCAATTATAATCTGTAATTTCACTCCACTCACTTAATGACCGAACATATAGTTTTAGGATATTTATAACATACCAGGAAAGAGTACTTAAAAAAAAAGCAACATAAAAATATGAAATATTTCGATAGTAGAATAATGTTATTGAAATAAAATAAATATTTGAAGCAATGACAGATTTTAAAAGTTGCAATAAAATAACGCAAGGTCAAATATTTTAAGTTAGTTAAAGTCAGTTAATTGTGTTAAATATTTATATAATAAAAGCTTCTGAATTTTAGTTAGTAAATCAATAACATTTGCAAAAACAATAAGCTTGACCTCTTACGTGACGTAGTAACTAACAAAGAAACGAGGTTCTTATATATTCACTAAAAGACGATTAGTAAAGTCAGGTAGAGTTGGTCAACGGACGAATTGGTCAACGGATTAATTGGTCAAAGGACGAATTGGTCAACGGACGAGGCTTCAGTCGAAATTGGAGTTATTGAATAGGAATAGATTATGTCTCTGTGGTCCATTGAAGTATTCAATTTCAAGAAAATGTAGAAACATAAAGATAAACGTTTGTAAACTTCGGGGAAGTTCGAATAAATATATGTAAATTATAACCCGTGTCTGGTGTTTCTCGACAAAAACAACAGCCAGTAAAAACGAATCATACAAGAAAGTATGTGTACATTGTCTGGTGTGTCAAACAAACAACGATGTGCATTTGTCTCTTTGCTAAAGAACTGTACGCAACATCTTATTTGTCCCGTTTTGAACCGTGTATTTAAATAAGTATATACATCAGGAATTGCATATGGTGTTTGTTGACCTGACGAAAGACTTTGATACTGTGAATCGTGGCGCTCTTTGGCAGGTCTTGAGAAAGCTTTATACCTCTGAGAGCATGCTAAACGTGATTATATCTTTTCATGAGGGGATGAGAACTAATGGCTTCATGTCCGAAGTCTTCAATGGGATCAAATAGGGATGTTTTATTGCACCAGTTCTCTTTGCGTTTTTCTTCTCACTTGTACTGAAACATGCATTTAGTGACACTGACACTGGTGTAAGTTTCAATTTCGGTCATTTGGCGGATTGTTTAACCATCAACGGTTCAAAGTCAAAACTCTTCTCCGAAACGAAGTTGTTCACGATTTACTTTCTACCAACGATGTTGCTCTGGTGGCAACATCCTTCGAGGAAGCACATGCTCTTATCGATCGCTTTTCAGCCGCATGTAGGGCCTTTGGACTGACAATAAGCATAAAAAACACTGAGGTAGTACATCAGCCTTCCCCTACTCCAAAGCAAATTGGAAGGGTAAGGCAAAACCCACCTGAATATAGATTTCCCGAGCGTAAACTGAAAGTGGCTGGTCTTAATATAAATTATGTTTAGTCGTTTCCCTACGTTTTCCCTAGCAAAAGAAATGTTGGGCGGCTTTGGCTTAGATAGATAAAAAGTAATCTGTCTGCAGTGAACATACCATATGGGAGTCTTGAAAAAGAGTCGAGTGATCGTAAGGAACGGAGATCGCGTTGTTTTGAAGGAATCCGAAAAATTCAATCTGATAGCCTAAGTTGAGAAAACAAAGAAAGAGCAAAACAATTAGCAGCGGCATCGCTATCAGCAGCTGCCAAACCATACTCATGTTCTATATGCGACCTTGTTTGCAGATCTCTTGCTGGACTGAAAAGTCATCAGAGACAAAAACATTAATGAATTTTAAAATGTGGGTTGTCGGAACCTCATACGCCGTATCGACGGGAGAGTCCATGATATTTACGGAAATGCTACATATGCTATATATAACGGTTATAGATGATTATACAACCGATTGTTTCTTTGGTGATATTACCAGTTCGCTGCAACTCTGCGATTTGAATCTGATGTATAAAATACGAAAGAAAAAAAAAGAAACACACATACGACGTAAAGAAGGATCCGTGAAAAATAGAAAAACAGAAATAAAGAGAAACTGAGGATTTAATTAAGAAAACAAAAGAGAAAAACCACACACACATAGACGACGTGAAAAAAATGGACAAGAAAAGGGGGAGAAAGAAAGAAAATGATGATTTCGGTTTGATTAAAGAAAGAATCATAATTGAAAACAGAGAAAGGATGATATTTGTATTGTACTATGTTTTTGAAAAAAGAAAAGAAAGAAATTTTGTTGTGCAAATGTAATTTTGTCGGATTAGCTAAATCATTTATAATTCACACGCACTAAGTTTTGCAACGTCATAACCATCTTAGCAAGCTTTGTTTCTGTATGGGTTTTAGTTAGGTCGGACGTATTGTTTCTGAAAATGTGGTTATAAAAATAAGAATGTATGTTTATTTGTATTGGCTTTTGAAAAATTGAACTTATTTTGAGACAATAATCGTACTCTGAATATGAAAGCTTGTTTTGAACTAAACTTTTGGCCACCGCACCAAATAAAAGATTTGTTATATAGCCGTATATATAACGTGTATATACGTGTCTCTACGATGTACGTATAATCTAGAATCTATATATATAATAATCCTCCGTACTTGACAGGTGTGGTACTACCAGATCTTCATCTATTTTGGTGTTTTTTTTTTCGAATACATTAAGTTGTTTAGCATTAATATCAGGATTAACGATTGAGTTGAACAAAGTTTAAAACTCATAATTAGATGATTTGTTACCGTCTTGGAATACAATAATAAAAAAAAAAACACTCAGTGAAACGATGGCGAAACTCATCATCAACAACGGAGAAAATATTGTTAATTAATTTTATGTAATTTAGAACATAAAATGACCATAAAGATTTTGCATAACACGACTTAATTAACATTAGCCAATGAAAATACGAATAAGATAAAAACTGAAACAAGATCTGGGACAAATCAAACCCAATATATATTCGCATCATCTAGATCTGTGTACATTATATATTCATTTCTATCAGAAAATTCTTTTATCGATCAGTCGCAGTTTGAAATATCATTTTTATTGACTTGTCACGCTTCAGTAAGGGATAACATTCTAGATGGGTTGCAAAGAAAAAAAAGCCTATATTCGCCTCAAACTATATATCTAAAGCGTAAATGACTACAGTACAAGAGGTTAAGTTTATAAAAGAAACCAAGACGGGGGAGTTGGGCAGCTAAATATTTGTTCACATTATATTTACATTTTCCATGCTGGTACAATCGGAGAAATAGGAAACTAAAATGAGAAAGACAAGGACAACTGTTCTGATGGAAGAAGCGATCAAATTAGAAAATATTTCGATATCAAGGACCTCCTCCGACACATTAGAACAACCTAAAATAATCACCTGCGTTTCTTTGCTTGCGCCTTACTTCTTTTCCAGCCCTGTAAAGAGATGTACACTAACACAACCGTAGATTGATTTGGCAAGCTATTTTAATGTTTATATAAATGTTATTTATAAAGATGCACTTTGTTTTAACACTTTTGGAAAAGATCGGGTTGAAGTTGATTTGAACTAAATATAGACATGTGTGCGTATGAGAGAGTGAGTGTGTAGAGGACAGAAACGGTAAACAATTACACACAGGAACAATATAAAAAAAAACGGCGATTTGACTTGTTCCATTAGGATCAATGGATAGCTTCATATATATATATATATATATATATATATATATATATATATATATATATATATATATATTATCAGGGAGATCCGACATTGTCCGGGATTGAATGATGATCAACGAATATTTCACACTCCTATATTTTTATTGTCACCAAAATTCGTGAAATCGTCCTGGAGGAAGCTTCACATGCCTCAATGCAGTAACTTAGTCCAAAATATATGATGAGAGAACCTATTGTTTCTTTTATAAAATTATTGTATATAAACTTCTCTCCAGTTAATGAAAAAAAAACATTAAGTAATTTACGTGCAGGGTTTGAAAATATAAATTCTTTACAGTTAATGAAAAAAAAAGAAATTTACGTACGAAGTTTGAACCTACAGACAACGTAGTGCAAAAAAAGCCCACACAAAACAAAAACAAAAACAAAAAAAACACACGCTATCAACTTATTCATAATAGAATTTTCTCAACTCGTTATTCTATTATTGTTGCTAAGCGATGATATGGAAAATGGCTTTAACGATTATAGATAAATTAACATAACGATTATCGGTAATTATTCTGAAGAAAAACTTAACTAAGATCATTCCCAGACTTATACACTAAAGTTCTGTAAATTTTAAAGAAAATGTGTTCAGCCTTTTAGGAATTTATAAGGAACGAACTCACACACACAGAAACGTTGCATTTGCACACACACACACACACACACACACACACACACACATATATATATATATATAGGGAAAGTTAAAAGTATAAGAATAATATCAATTCTTTAAGAGGAAAAAGGATAATGCAAGGCTCAAAAGATTGTTTGGGAGCTTATATACAGTATCAATAAAATAAGAACACGACAATATAAAGAGATATATTAATGTATATAGATTTATTTGTTTATTCAATAGGGATGATACATCAATTAAAGATGTAGGATAAGTAAAACTCTATATCATGGTATTTCGAAGCCCCATGCTTCTCATCCGAAGAAGAGAGAAGATGCTAGGTAACATAAGAGGAATGTCATGTCTAGCGCTAGCTACATTAGAAGTGAAGTATGTTACCTAGTATCTCCCTCTCTCTCTTCTGATGAGAAGCATTGTGCTTAGAAATATCACTGTATAAAAAGTTTTACTTATCCTATCTCAGTCACCAAAATACCACATTTACGTTGGGGGCCGCCTTACTTAAGATTTCTTTAAAGTTGTCGGAAATTAAAAAAAATATATTTATATACAAAAACCAATCAGAATAAGGCGGGGAATCCTCGTCTGATTGTTAGTAAGAGCTCCCCACCTTTTTTTAATAATAGCCTGCCTATTATTTTCCAGTAGATTTTGAACCGAAAACAAGCAGTTCAATCTCTAAATGTGTGTTGGATGTTGGTGAGAGAGAAAGAAAACGGTGATGGAGTTTATAGAATGGGTGGTGTATTCACACTTTGATCCTAGCCAAAAGGAAATAAATTCTCTGTCATTATTTACATTAAACACAGTATTTGTTTTAGTTGTATGAGATCTTACATTTTCTTTTAGTGATTCTCTTCTCTACTCCAGTCAAGGATCGGGTGTACTGCTTCATACATTGTTATATGAATAAAACAGTGCTTTGATATTCGTTCCTTACTTCTAAGTTGAAACAACTCTCATTGACGATTTAACTGCTGTCGCATGGCATAAACGAGGCCAGTCTAATATGTTTGCTGAGTGTAAGATGGCCGCAATTGACAACTTCCTCGGCACACTTCGGTGTCATTGTTTCAAGTACAAGAATTTATGACTCGGTCAAAGAGTTTAGGTAATGAGTTACAGGCGGATCAAACAGGAAAAATGTCAAGATGTTTCAAGAGTTATTTTCTTTGTAAGAGAAAGAGAGAAAAAAACACCCCAAAAAAAAGTTTCTGAAAAAGCATTTTTAAAATGCGTCCATGAAATCTGCGCGTTTCGCGATTCAACTGTAACTTCCAAGTTTAGTGTGATAGATTAGTTCAAGGCTTTTTTCATAGAAATGGTTAAACGCTTCACATCTGCGTCTCAAATCCCCTTCTTTTCTCCTACATTTCGTTCATTTGCTTTTTTACTCGATGATGATTCGAGAAAGAATCGAAAACGTTCGTGGAAAACTTACATCATTTTTATTTACACCCCGAAAGAGCATGAGAGAATTTGAAAAGATAAATAATGAGTAATAATAGAAACCGTCAAATCTCAGCTATAAATACAAAGTATTTCTGTTGAAAATTGTTGTTACAGATGAATATATTTATGGACACATAATTAAAATTTATTTCGGCTCTCGGTTGTGCTTATTAAAAGTAAGCTCATGAGTTAGGGCGCTCGGAATTCAGTTAAAGGTGCCTCTTGCCTCAAAGTTGGAATCGTCGGTTTGGTTCGAACGGTTATACGTGCACTGATGATTCCACAAGGATGAATCGTATATATATGTAGATAATAATAAAATGGCTATTATCAAATAAAATAATGATATATATACATACATATATATATATATATATATATATATATATATATATAGTAAGTAATTTATAAAATATATGGCGATTAATCGCCATATATATTTTATAAATTATTAACTAGCTCTACCTACCTATTGAGCACTTTTGAAGTAAATACTTAAAGTTTCCGCATAAATTTATACTTTTGTATATTAATTTTACGTGAGTAAATGAAGTAATTATACACATATATATATACATATATATATATATGTATATATATGCGCTTTTTTTTATTTTTCTTCCTTTGAAGAATGTAATGCTGGGTATGGGGCAGCCAAACCAGCTGCCAACATTGCCCCGCTTTTTTATTGAAACCAACCGAGAGCTCTTTTTAGTATCCTCGCTGTTCCCTTAAGTGCAATTGTCTGAATCTCTTTTGCACTTGGTTCACCAGGAATATTAGTTAGTGTGGGTGACTAGATTATTTTGCAAATTATGTTCAAAATAAAGAACATATACAAAGATAATATAATATACAGTGTCTTTTGTTTTAAATTTTAAGCCATTTATTTAACACTGAATGATCTTCAGAACAAAATTTTCGTCGCTGTTCAGCAAAAGTATAAATAAAAAATCATGTCTATAATTAATGCTTATTAATCCTAAAAGAATATATAACTTGACAAACACACGCAACACACACAACACACAGAGATTAAAATGGATGTAATGAATTAGTATTAGTTCATTTACATGTTCTTAACTCACACCTAACCTTGCTATTTTAAATGATTGCTTTTCAAGTTACGCAATAAATTCGATGCAGAACCTTTTTACCCTCAATACTGTATATTCGTCGTTATTTCGTGTCACCCCTTACCTTCTGATTGCGCTGATGAAGACGTTATAGTTAAAGAAACCCGATATCGTATCTGAAACGATCGTACACTATTTCGTATTTTAATTTTGTTTGGATTTCTTTGAACATGTAAATAAACTCATACTAACTCATTAAAATTAATTTACCTCTCTTTTAATCTATAATTGCCCTGCAGAACTACCCCCCATATTGAGCTGAGTTTATACTCGCACTATTCTGAACGACTGCTGCAAAATTCATATCCTCCATCAAAGTTTTTATATATCTATATAAATCTATTCTCCTATATCTATACTCCTACAATATTTTTTGTGTCTTAATATTAAAAACCTCTTTTTAAAAAATTTAATTCAAAAGAAAATACAACTCTTTTTATATATAGGTCGTGGAATTGAATTCACTAGCGAAAGATCTAGCTAATTTGCATATTTTTTTAAGCATTCATTTTAATTAATTCCCTATTAGTTTTTTTTCAGTTTTCTTATGGGATGATAATCTTTAGTTTACTATTACGTTTAATTATATTTATGCAGATATTCTACATGATTTATACTTGCGCAATATTTCCGTAAAAGTTTATAGCAAACGCAAAATTGTTTCCATATATATTTATGTATACGTATATATTTGTGTTTAAAAATTTTGCCTACCAAACTCCTCCTAGAGTTTTTGGTCTACAGACATGAAAATACATATATAAGGTATTTGAACCAATGCGAAACTATATATTTGGGTCTTAGACCTGGAAAATCGGTACAAAAGTGTGAAATTAAAAAAAAAAAGAAATTTGTCAAGTGATGGTCGAACGCCGGCATTACGAACATGCATGCATAAACGTAGTAGCTATTGGTTTATGTTTTAATGTTTAGCCTCGCAGCAAACATGTCTTCATAGCTTAGTCATTAACAGCAGAGGGAAAAAATAAATCGTAAGCTAACATTTGGGTTTCGGTTCTCGATGGTGGCGCACGGGTAATTTTTTAAAAAACTTTTGAAAAAACGTTATTTGTTTTATTGGGTCCAATTTTATATAATAATAAATACGAAATTTGCATTAATCAAAATATCATTTTAGCGCATTTTACAAACGGGCAATATCGGGCGCCCTGCTAGTAGAGCAGAATATACTTTTTATTTTATTTTATTTATTTATTTATTTATTTTTTTACATAAGTAGTAATATGTTGCTACATAATCATGAGCATGTTTCTGTCAACTAATTACCAATAACTGCTCATGTAAAACAAATAAAGATTATATATATATATATATATATATGAGTATTTTTTGTATACATATGTGCATTTACATATTAATATATAAATTAATAAAAAGTAGCGTTTCGTTTCTGTCTTAAAACGGTTGAATTTAGAAACGACGTTTTCGTTCCTTTTTGAACGAGAAATAGCCGTTGATTTACAAATGAGCATCGTAGCGTTTCTCCGCATAACGTCTTATATCACTTGAATTCTTGTTCTCTCTTGGAATAAATAATATCGCTAAAATTTAAAAGTAAAAAAAGTTAAAGGCGCGTTTCTCATTTTTATTTACTGTTTAATTTTTAATTTTTCGTTTATATGTGTATATGTCCTGTGTGCATGTGTGTATGTGCGTACTTATATGTGTATATATTTAAAACTCACGTAGCACCTACTCATTGGCTATACCTCCTCTTCCTCTTCCGTCCTTCCTTTTCCATTCCCCTTTCTCTGTGCATGCTCATACTTTCACTACACCGATGAAGACTGAAGGATCGGTCGAAAATATGTACCTGTAAAAAACGTTTTTTAATTTTTTTTCAGAATATTATTTTGTATTCCTGCACGCCACCAATTGAAAACGAATAATCAAAGTTATAAGCTTTTATACTTTTCGTATTCCTTTTTATACATTTCCATTCATATATATATATATATATATATATATATATATATATATATATATATATATATATCATATAAAGCTGAACGTCTGCGTGTGTGTCTGGTCACGAATAGGCTCCTATATGGTTGACTATTATAGAAAACTGATCGCATATAATGATAGAAGATGTATCGAGACACAGGAATGGGTATGTTTGATCTGGCATAATGATGATTCATTAAAATTATGTATGGAAATAAAAAAAATTAAAAAAAAACGTTTACAAGTGTTTTTGATATAGATGTACATAATAATACTTTGATAAGTATGCTTTTACTTAAATAGGGATGGTATAATAAAATTGTGATGTCTGCGTTCACGCCTGGCCTCCATAGAATGGAAATAGGCACAAACTTTAATAAAAACTTTTCATATCTATCTGCGTAAGTATACTTTGATGAGTATGTTTCAGTTTGAAGAAATATGGTATAATAAAATTATGGGGTGTTCGTTCGCGCCTGACTGCCATAGAATGGAAATATGTCACAAAGTTTAACAAGGTTTTTTTTAAAATAGATCCACGGAATACTGCGATAAGTGTTTCAGTGTGAACAGGTATGGTATAATAAATTATGGGGTTTATCTATTTTATCTTTACTTTCATCATATTTTGCTTTGGTTTTGATACCCCCAAATTTAAAGCTATCTCTTTACAACCCTTCCTTTTCATAATCTATCGTACTTTCATTAATCAGAGTCCATTTTCTGTAGGCTGTTTTTGAACCCAGTCAACGACGAGTACTTTTGCTAGTATATATATATATATATATATATATATATATATATAGAGAGAGAGAGAGAGAGAGAGAGAGGGAGGGAGAGAGAGAGAAAGACAGAGAGAGAGAGACATGCAAAAATTAAATAAACACACTTTTATAATTACTAATGAAAATAGCTCTCAGAGGATCCCGATGAACGTTGACGAGATTATTTACACTGTCTGATGAATTAGACCATCTCTCCATAAACCGTAGAAAATAGATTTTTTACACACACAAACACAAATATTATTATTTTATGTAGCAACATAACATTTTATGTATCTGTTTTCAATATTTACTTCGACAGTGCTTAATACATAAGTAGAGCTAGTTTTAATATACATAAACAGAGAATATTCACATAGCCTGTATAATAGTGTGCAACTTAAACTATATATATATATATATATATATATATATATATATATATATATATATATATATTTGT
>NC_136483.1:132382136-132434636 GCF_053919585.1 Euprymna scolopes | reverse complement strand
TGGGCATAAACAGAAGTGTGACTTTGCGCTTTAAATACAAAATACAGTTTCGACAATTCTTTGTACTCATTTCTTAAGACCAATTATTTATATATATATATATATATATATATATATATATATATATATATATATATATATATATATATATATATATTTCCTTCTAACTTGCACGGACAGGTGTTTATTAATATTACGTGCTATAAAAGATTGAATCTTAGTCTTTGTTGTTATCTTTGGAAGAATACAAAAAATCTTTGATTATTCATGAAGAACGGATCGGAGCTGAATATCAATGAAAGGAATATAACCATTCATACTTAACATTTTCTTGATTTTTCTACATATTTTAAAGTCTCTAAGAAGATAAGCAAGTTTTCTTTGTAATTGATATTTTGTTTATGGCGAAATCATTCTAATAAAATAACAAAACTGTGAAAATGATTTACTAAAACACATCGCGCATTTTAAATGATCCCTTAATCGTCACATGTCTCATAATGCTAACTTGTTTACTAAATGGGTCTTGAATGGTGAGTTTTACCTTTTAAAACATCTCTGTTTTATTATTATTTCCAGTGCAGCTTTCTTAAATATGCGTTGAATTCAGTTTTTTTTTATCAATATATGCTTTTAACGAAGACGAATACAACTGCTCTTTTTTAATGGCCATATATTTGGTTCGGAAAATAAGAAATTGCCAATTGAAACAAAAACAGAAACCTTTTTCAACGCTAAATAAAATTAAGATTACAAATTTTTATCGTAAATGATCAAAACAAATAATTTATGAGCGTAAAGTTCAACTTGGAACCCAGTTTGACACGTTTCGTATTAGAGAACTAATACATGCTTTAAATACATCTTAATATAATGGCATGAAAAAAATAATTATTTTTTAACCCATGGGTTTTCTAAATGAGCCGCTAAGAATAAAATCATAGTTTAATGACATTTTTATCTAATTCAAATTTTAAACGCAACTTATATATATATATATATATATATATATATATATATATATATATATATATATATATATATATATACACACACACACACACACACATATATATATATATATATATATATATTCTATTTTCTTAAAAAATAGGATTTTAAGAGATACATTTAAACATTTAAATATTACGATATGGTTTGGTCATTTAGCTGAATTAAACTTAACATATTGTTATAAACCTATAACAAATTATTGTAAACGTGATATTCTAATCTCTTATTGGATGTAAATAACTTCAAAAACATCAACCCTTATTATACACGACAGTTTTCTCCATTACATCGAAATTATTCAGAATGAAATGGGGTTTATCTTAATTAATGATCTATGTTTTTCTTTTCCAATGCGTGGTATATGTGTGTGGGTTCACCTCAAAATGGAATCATTATACCACACATGGCATCCTTTGACGCGTTTGTTAAAAGAGGCAGTTGTATGAAAATATAAAATAAGTAGATGCAGTTTCGAAATCTGCATGACTTGTTTTACTTACTTGAAATTGATTGACGTGTTGTTTCAGCCGGACGATAATGAATGAGAGTTTTGAAAAATCAAGTCTTACCTGGAAAATATAAATAAAAACATAATTAATAATAATAATAATAATAATAATAATAATAATAATAATAATAATAATAATAATAACTAGATTCCACAGCGGGCTATTTCATATGTATTTTATTGATGTTGGCATTCTGTAGATGTGCAGCGTAAATGGAGACACCCTGATAATATAGTAGCTCTTTTGTTAAAACTGAAAAATATTAATCTAACCTAGCAGGGATGACCAGCGTAGCCCGGTCGTAAAATACGCTTAAATATGATATTTTAATTCATGCAGATTTCGTATATATTATTATAGAGTAAATTTTCTAGCGATTCTTATATATGGTTTAAAAAATAAAAGCAATATACCCATATGGCTTGGCTGCATCAGCTTAAATCGAAACCGAAACCAAAACTTATGAAGAATTCTTGGTAAAATTATTTATTACAAGAAATAGAAGATCATAACAATTAAACGAGAGTCACCCGTGGGAAAAAAAGATGTAAGCGTGACACACAAAATAACACATACGCTATCGTATTAATACATAGATGATGATGATGATGATGATGATGATGATCATCATCATCATCATCATCATCATCATCATTATGAATTCTATGCAACATGATGAATAACCTGGAAACATTTTTGTAAACGTCAATAGAGAATTATATGACTGATCATCTTGATTCGTTGGTAATAAACTTCTTTTTTTTTTAATTTCAAACAGCCAGACAACGAGTTTAAAGCATCGGTGTGTGTACTGATAAATGGGTATTATCGATTCATTCACAAATCCCATTAAAAAACACCATTAATGTGTTTTGCCATCTTCAGATAAATCGCGTGTTTTTATTGTCTCTTTATTCAAATGTTCTTGCTAACTGCAGTGGCTGCTTAAATAATCTTTATTGAACAGAGATCAGAAATATCATTAAATTAATCTACTTTATAGTCAGAATCTTTAATTTATTTCTGTCTGATATATTTTACTTATAAACTAGCACACACGTATGGAATTTAAAGCTAGACAAGTTTTTAAACGCTTGAAATATTGTTCTATTTAACTTATAAATAGCACCAAATGCAGACGAACGAAAAAAGAGAATTTAAACAAAATATTTAGAAAGTGTTTGTTATTGCAACCTGTCAGAGGACATTGGTTTCAACTTTTAGTTGCCGCATAGAAAATCATTCTAAATTACTATTATAAGAACTTTTAACGTGCTTTGCTACATGGTCCGCCATAAGGGACTATATATATTGTATAATTTTCTTTTTTTATACAAATATTATTAGCTACATATGTTTATTTATACTAATATTATTAACTATATATGTGCCTACATGTTTCAGCTGTGATATTTCTCGAAATCCAACATTATTACGCCACTGATTTCGACTGTTTTCAATGTGAATGTACGAGTTTTTCTTTTAAAAATTTCTCTTTTTATTTTTAGAGGAGTGATCTGACGATATTTAATTTCCAAGAGAAATAACAGTCGACGCATGTATGCACATGTGTATCCAATATTACAATTTCAGTAAAGATTAAATTTAACTTGAAAATTCATCTAAAAATAGCATGATTCGTATTCCGCATAAATACTACATTATCTAATATATATTGTAGCAATTGTTGTACATACCATAATATGCATGTCAGTCATTTCTCCCTTTTTCAAGTGCAAGGTGCTAGTTTCTTAATTTAAAATAAGGTAAAAATATTAAAATTATGAGGTTGCAGGTTTAAAATGAAAACATTATGATAAATGTCCAAGGGCCTTTCTTTTATAATGTGATGACACTTTGGTAATCATCTCATCAGTAGGAAATGTGATTCTAAATTTTATTCGCACTAAGAGGACAAAAAATTACCTTTTTTTTAATCCGTGTGCTTGTCTTAAGATGATGCCTATTACTCTCAAAATACTTGTGAACTGAAGAGGGCTCTCCTAGAAAATATCAAACAGGTCTATACAAAGGTTTACATTTGGAGAATATCAAACAACTATAAAACAGTCTGTTGGACATTTATAATAGAAACTTGGACAAGTCAGACAAAAAATGAAGTTTACTTGTATTAAATAGGGTTGGGGTTAGGGTTAGGGTTGGGTCGCAGAAACGTGTGTGAGTGTGACATTCCCCCTCCTGAAATTCCACCTGTGAAATCGTTACTAAAATTCGCAATCATTCCAGCAATCAAGAGGAGGCGCAATATCGAACTTGTAAATCTCGCTTCTCTTATTTTATTCTTTCGTCCTTATATGAGCAATGCTTCTGACAAAGGAACAAGAATTGCTGTTTTCTGGGTCGGAATCCATCCATCTAACATTTACCGTTGACTAGTTTTGTTTTTTTAACCATGAAGTAGTATTTTTAGCTTCTCATATTTAGTAGCTTAATGCTTTTTCTGGATCGATTTTCTATTAAAAAACAAAAACAATAATTAAGATGAATAAACTCTGACTTATTCATCGATCTTCAATTACAGATTCCCAACATTCTGGTTTATCATTGCTCAATGATAAACGAACCAGCATACGAAGCACAAAATTGTCAATAACTTTGAGAAACCCTCTCTTGGAACTTGCATAGTTTCGGCTGTGGTGGTCTTCTTCAGTTTAGCAATAATCTGGTTATAATTTTGATATATAATACATCATTTTTTAGACAAGCTTGAGGTTTAAAGTCCAGTGAGTGTGAAGCCCATTCAGGATCATACAAAATCTGATGAATCGATCATGAAAATGTATCCGTATATCATTGAACCGCAATAAAGCAAACGTGTACATTCATGACTGATAATTGCGTAAGAAGTCATGCAAATATGGTTGGACTGCAGAAAAGTTTGTGCATTTTATTAACGATTCCAATAGGTGGCAACTCAACTTATATATTAACCGTGTTTCGTCGAAGTCAACATTTTTTAAACAATAAATTCTGCACGATTTGCGCCGTGCTATTTTATGAAGGAAACGTTTTTGTGTGTGATTTTAAAATAGATTCTCTGAAACTATTAATTATGTTTCTGATTTATTTAGTCTCGTTACTGGTCCGGTTCGGCGGTAACTCATTAAACAATCACTGTTATTAACAAGCAGAGTTGGGTGCGTAGACAATTTATCTACTTGAAAATTTACTCGAAAACAATAAGCAAAATACATCAATGGTTTCATAGAAGAAAATAGACTAAACATTTTTCATTACACAAACATTTAAAATATCCTATAAGACTCGTTGCAATAAAAATGAAAGAAAATATATATCCTATAAATCAAAAGTAACGATTATTTGCCTTTTATTCTTTACACGTCAAGGCACAATGTCAGATAATACGTTTCTGAATTTGTTAAATGAGAATTGGTTATTCGTATTGTTTAGATTCTTCGGAATAGTGTTTTAATCTTGAGTGTCATTTTCGCAACACTTTGGTCGAGATTACCTCCGACATTCTTCAGAGGTGCTCACGAAATGTTTCTGTCGAACTCGGGAATCTGGACGGATTTTCGAACGAAACCTTTTGTTTACTTCTCGTTCCGTCAACCATGACTGGATAGAGGTCCTCAGTAATTTACAATTTTGGTCGCTTACACTGAAATTGAACCTTTACTCCTTAGGAGAATATCACGTTTGCAATCAATTTTTTCCAATTACTACCGCTTATTACTCTAAGTACTCTAACCACAACCACTTTTTACAGTTTATTTTTCCAAGTACTCGAAAAACTACGCCATTGATCTTTGCGCGACGAAACGAGATGTTATATCGACAGAAATTTTGTTAAAATTACACTCAAAATGAGAAAAGTAGTCCGAAGAATCCAAATAATACGATAATCAAATAAGATTTTGAAATGTTTGTGCACTAAGTTAAATGCTCTATGACCAACAAAAATGCTTGAGCAGCCGAGTCAGTAATCGCTGGTAGCTTAAGCGATGAGCAGTAAACTAAACCTGTCTCGAAAAAAAGGTAATGCTTAGCAAGGAGTGGCCTACTTGATAAAGTACTTGGTAAAAATTCAGCTAAATGTTACAGTCTTCTCAAGGTTTAAGCTTCAATCGTAAGTACATGCAACACAAAATACAACTGCGAATTTCGTGGATTTCTACCCAGTCACGACTGACGGAACGAGACTATTCTATCCTCGTGCATTAAATAGAAGGTTCATTGGAAATTCAGCGAAGATTTTGGAGTTCGACAGGATACACCTAAAAAAGGTTGGAGGTTACATCGACCGAAATATCACTCACAATAGGAAGAGTAGTTCGAATAATTTAAATAATACAGATCGATAAATATTTGAAGTTATTGATTAAACATACACACACACACACACACACACACACACACACACACATATATATATATATATATATATATATATATATATATATATATATATATATATATATATATTGTAACAAGAAAACAGGGCATAATCCAGAAGTGGCCATCCATCCTCTTCTTAAATTTTATTTTGAATATCTATCGGTTAGACATCCCCACTCCGCCATATTGCTATCGAGACATTCGGCAACGAGATATCCACACGTGAACCAACGAAAGGAAGCGAGTTTGACCCCATCCCCATTCCCTCTCCCACCAAGTCATTCGTCAAGACACGTGCAAAGCCACGACGAGAAACCCCACCTCCACCCCAAACGAAGCAGCGTGCGGGAAAAAGAGAAAAACATTTAGCGGGAATTAGGTGCGAGGAGAAAGTAACAGGATATTCAGTCTAAAAAAATGGAGCTAATCACATGATTCGCTCGGTAAATTGGAAGTTCACACGACTTTAATCTCAGCCGAAAAGAAAATATGTCAAAGACTGCGAATACACCTTGACTCAGAGATATTAGAATGGGATACATCCCCGAGCGGGGAGGACAACAAGAAAACGCGATGATCACCAGCAACGTGATTTACACGGTGAAATGGCAACCTTCTCAACTGAGTCTTATTCCTGGAGCCGAAAAGGGAATACACCAAAACTACGAATGCACCTTGGCTCAGATATGTGGGAATGAGACGACGCAACCTTGGTGTTTGAGAAACAAGCAAGGAGGAAAAATAAGGGAAAACAAGTGAATAAACGAATTTCGAAAGATATCGAATCGCACGTCGGCGAAGCGGGACTGCCTCACACTATAAATATCGGAGCACTTCCTCACAGCTAAGTATCGTTCAATATCGTTTAACCTCTCCCATACTTCATAAATGTCGACTTGACTGATTTGTTTTTTTTCTATTTTGAATAATTTCTACTGCCTCATATAACTGAACCATTATTTCACATGAAAACAGAAGGAAAAAAAGGAAGGAAAGAAAAGAGGCTGTTCATCTGAACAGTTTTCTTTACCGTTGCACCCCTCCTTTTAGATCCGTTAGATACTGTCTGCATATTCTCCTTTATTATTATTTCCTTTGAATATTTTGTCTTGGTTGCTGAATTTTAACGCACAATAAATGACATGTGTGCAATATATATATATATATATATATATATGGCCGTGTTGTTCAGTTATTCATTGCCTGGTATTTCGTCAACTATGAATCGCATAAGAACATTCAACGACGGAATTATTGTTTAGAATCTGGGGTAAGTGCTACTTGATCGTGATCATTTTACGGCCGGCACGTACACATTTTTATTTTATGATGCGTTGCGGGGTAAATTCTCTTTTTGGATTTTTCACCTGGGAAGTATCGTCACAATATATATATATATATATATATATATATATATATATATATATATATATATATATATATATATATATATATATATATATATACGTTTTATTTTTTATTACCGTATTTTTCTGTTAAGTTACATCATTGTTTCGGCTACACGACCGTTTTTTGGCCGTCATGTAGCTTCCTCAGTCTTTTACAGAAATATATATATATATATATATATATATATATATATATATATATATATATATATATATATATATAAAGTGAATTAAGTAAATTAATAGTTAAATAGTTTAATTACAAGTTACCCTTAAAAGAATTCTGTCATGGTGAAACGCTGTTGACGTTCATTTGCGAGGAACAGATATTCTGGCTGAAGCTACTTACACTTGAACAGGGAAGACGAAGCGGTAGCCTAACCTATCATACAACTCAATGAACAAGAAAGTCAATCAGTTTCTTCGTGATCTTCTTTCATTCCAGCGCTGTATTGAGATCTCTGCTGGTATTCGAACAAGTTGTACTGTAAACAATTTCTGCGCAACATCTGTTTTACCGGATGTATATGTCATTCATTTTGACAATAGCTTGTGTCACTTTATTTTCTTCTTCTCTATTTTTATTCTTCGTCTCGTTCTGACCGTTTTACAAGTACGAAAAAATGAAACTATAGAAATTCACGAGAGAAAACTCCACTTTGCACCATCGTGTTTAGATGAGTGGCCCCCAAACGTTGCCTGTTGATGACTGTTCAGTCGATTGTTCAGTCAGTTCATCTCATTTCCTAAAGCTCTTTCGATTTGGTCTGAGTAGCAAACTGTCATCAAATCTCGCAAACGAAAAACTGTCGTAAAACTAGCTCTGTATATATTTATTTCAGGAATGAAAATTCTATATCAAGGTATTTTGTTTACTCGGTCACTTCCAACTGACTACCTATCCTACTTACGAGTATTCATCCTACTGTCTTCGTGTGCCTTGGTGAATCGTTCCTAACTACTTACATAAATGGACGAACAATTAGTGTTCCACTACACTCACAAACGGAGTTTGAATATAAGACAATAGCATTCAGCGCGAAAGTGTCTGCAGATCGTAGCATAGACCCAGCGCTACTGTTTCAGAGGTTTCTCGTAGTCTCTCACACAGGAAATATTCGGCTTGATTATGTCATGTCCTATTAACTGTGTTTACATCCGATATCTTTGTTTGAAGGAAAGGCTTCTTGCGCCAGACGGATAAACCGCAACTTGCCGAAGCAATCAGAAACAACGTTAAAACAAAATCAGTGGTGTGCATTAAACTGTTCCAGTCACAGAGCACAACGGCTTATGCGAATTGGGATGAGGTAGGAGTAACCATAGATATGGTATAAGGGATGATTCAACATCACTGCAACCATTTTATGTGAAAACATTAGTAAAAATGCAAGATTTATTGATTTATCATGAAAACTGACAAGGTTAGTGTTTTAAAGCGTAATGGAAAATGACTTGTAAGTCGAAAATGTTCAACTTCAAAATTTGAAACTTTCTCATGCCCAAATCTTGTCCAACTTTTAGTATGATGTAGAGTAAACCCTTATCCCTGAGTAGCTTCCGGGTTTTGATAAGTGGTGACCATTGTGTAAAAAAAACTCAACCTGGTATAAAACCATAAAAACAAAATGTTGCAATTGTGTCAGTTGATGTATTGATTCGTCTACGTGATTTTTAAAAACTTCCTCTTTTTTTAATCACTTCTTAATTCTCCCCCAAAGAACGTCCATAGTATCATAGCATGACGTGCTTGTTCGCTGTTGTTACTAATAGGCTGTAATGTGATTTTATTTTATACCACCCTCAGCCATACTATAATTGGCTGCATTAAAAAAAATCATCTTATAACTTACGTGTGCTTGGTTTTAATACTTCCACAATTTAGCTACAGGATAGCAAACGTTATATAATAACTTACAAGCTTCAAAAGAATAAAGCATATACGTATATAACGTAAAGGGTGTGAGTTCCATATAAAAAAGTTGATTTAATTTGAATAAAATAAAATATGGAACTATATGGAACTCACTATGTTTACGTTATTCTCGCGTTGCCTACGCACTGTTACAACATTTCAAAATACAACCGCTAAGATACAACGCGCGGCTCTTACAAACATACTGTCCTTTCTCCAACTTTACAACATGGCAAGGAAGAAGAAGAGAAAAAAGAAAGAAAACAACATACTGAAGATGGAGTATAGCTCCGAAATATATTTTTGTTATAAATTTCAAACAAGTAAAATATTTGTTTATTTTTCTAATATTACTATTATTATAATATTAGTTGTGATTTGGCTTTCAAGCGCACTTGCTACGTGTTTTATTTTATTATATACACATATATTTACCCTTATGTTATTTTCTTATAAAATAACTTGTATTTGAAAAGAACATATTGCAGATATTTTTTCGTTCGTTGGATTTTTATTCCTAACTTTTCACAAGCCACATAGTTATTCTATAAAAAATTAATATTTAATATCAAATCTATAAATAACTGCACATGTGTAAAGAATATTCTATTCATATGAATGCTGCAACAATAACTGCACGCTTTATTGTATTGATTATATGACAATCGTTAATACATTTTTATAAGAGATGCCTGAGTTATATAACATTTTTAACGCCGACAAGACATAAAATTACACGAGTGTGTGAACAACAAACATGACAGAAAATATGGATTCTTAATTATGAAATACAATATTAAATGTACGAATTGTTGAGGAGATGAACGATATTGTGCAAATGTACGGAATGTAAACTGACGCACATCACAACTGATGTGATTTGGAAGTAAAAAGATTTACGAATAAACTTCATCTGCGGTTCGAAATTATGTATAAAAATGTGAGTGTCAAATAGAACGTTCAGTTTAGAGGTTGCGAGTATTTATTATGTTAGGGGACTCAATCATATTTAATATGTTGATGTTGGCATTATGTTCAGCCTAAATGGAGACATTCTGATATTATTGTAGCTCTTTTGTTAAAACTGCAAAAGTATTTCTCTAAGCTAGCAGGGACGCGATGATATTTGAATTCTTGTAGATTTCGTATATATTACTATAGAGTTAATGTTTATCGATTTTTAGATATTATAGAGTTGCAATTTTCAAAATAAAAAAAAAGTTATATCTATATAGAATTGGGTTCATCAGCTTGAATCGAGACCGAATCCAAACTTATATATATATATATATATATATATATATATATATATACTCGTGAGCCAAAAATATTGGCCAAACAAATTTTATACATTTTATTGTACTAAAAGATATATTGAACAAAGAACAATTGAACAAGGAAACTTAAACGAGATTGATAACACAGAACAAGACATTTGCTTTAATAAATGCTTAGGATAGAATCGCATTCCCTTTTAATTTCTTTAAAAGATCAATCCTTTTAGACATGTTCTCAACCAAAGTGGAACACCGTAAAGAGGAGATGCTATTCCATTCGCTTTGCACAGCTTCCCACAGTTTTTCATTCTTCGAAAAGATTCTTCCATCGAATGCACGAGATATTATGGACCAAATATTCGCAATTGGGTTTAAATCGTGGCTTTGACCTGGCCAAAATATCACATTAATTGAATTATCAGAAAACCATTTTTTGTGACTTAAGCAGTGTGTGCAGGGGCATTATCGTGTTGAAAAATAATGGTCTGAGATATTCCCAGCTTCTGGATACTTAGTAACAGTCCTGTTTCTAATCTTCGAGTGTATTCCTTTGTATTGATTGACTTCTCACATCTAATAAGTTCCCTAACTCCTTCTGCAGTAAAAGTTCTCCATACCACTACCTCTCCATTCCCGTATTAAACCGTTGTCTTTTTTATTCAACTTAGTGAAAATCTTTCTCTAGTTCTTCGATTGCACCATTCCAGAGCATCGGGAGCATCAATAATATGACAAAATTTTGATTCATCTGACCAGAATACATTCATGAACAAGTCTGTACCTTTCTTGCCCAAAAAATCTCTTTCTATTATTGATGTTCTTCTTAGATAAAAATTGCTGCTTTGCACACCTTTTAGAAGAAAATCCCATTTCTTTCATTCGTCTAGATATTGTATATCTAGAAAGAGAATTTCCAGCCCCTGTTTTGAATTCTTTACTATTGTCAACATAAGTTTTCTTTCAATGCTTCAAAACAGTTAATTTAAGCCTGTGGTCGTCCTTCAAAGTGAATGCTCTAGGGCGACCAGATCCAGATTTCCCTTTTACCAAGCATTCGACTTCGAACCTTTGACCAATTCGCTTCCCTACAGAAAGAGATTTTTTCACTTTTTCTTTTCTTAAAATATCAAAAATCTGCTTGTAAGTCATTTTGTACTGCCTTAATCATGCGATATGTTTTTTATATCCTCGCCAAGATGCGATCTTACCATATTTAGGGTTAAGTTTTTCACTTATTATTATATGCTATATAATAATGATCTGCAAAATATAAATTTTTAGTTAAAATTAACAAAAATTCATAGAAAAACATTGAAAAAACGATTTCTTCCTTCTTTCACTCTTGGCCCATTTTTTTGCTCATGAATCTTTATATGTGAAGAATACTTGATAAATTATTTATAAAAAAAATAGATTACTAAGGTGCCATCAGCTAAAATCGAAACCGAAACCAAGATTTATGAAGAATTCTTGGTAAAATTATTTATAAAAAATATCGATGACTTTTAAGTGCCATCAACTATAATCGAATCCGAAACCAAAATTATGAGAATTCTTAGTAAAGTTATTTATAAAAAAATTAAATGACTTGAGTGCTATCAGCTATAATTGAAACTGAAACCAAAATTTATGAATAATTCTTTTTAAAATTATTTATTACAAAAAATGGAAGTACATAACAATTGAACGACCCGAATATGAGCGTGACACAGAAAATAACACACACTCTGTCATATTAATATATAGATACTAATATGTACGACACCAAATTACCAATCTCCACGAGTTATTTAGATCTGGTTATCTGGTAATAACAATTCTTAAAACTAAATATATTCTTGTAAATTAATACCGATAATTATGATTTTTCTACATTCTATTCGTATTCAACCCTTCGCATTACATATAACCACCGACTCCATCTTTCTCAACCGCTTTGACCTCTTAACATTTTCTGGCCTTTTTTCATACTATTTCCCAACTACCTCAACTATTAAAATTTTCAAATTCGTAGACTCTGTCTTTGTATGATACAAAACTACATCCGCTGGTGAGGTCACATTTGGGAAGCTTTGGCAATGTACAGTTGCACCTTAGTTACCATTACTCTCATATTTATTCTGACTCAGAATTGTAATACCTGTTATGTCCCATCTCCGAATAACCGTTAAGAAAATATACGTTCCAAAAACATATTTATATCCAAATTAAAACATGCCGTCCGTCGGAACGATGAAGACTATCTCATCATCCTTGGGATGACGGAGGAGTTTGTTTAATGTAAAGCTGGTTTACGCAGAGCCTGCCCTAATCTACCGCCGCAACAAACCTGATCAAGCGGCACGATAGAGTTAAGAGAGTTAGAGGCTAGGTATGAGCTGCTGGAAATGTCAACGTGCCCATACATACAACGCCTGATATTTCGAAATGGTCAACCATTTAGTACTGGCCTGGCTGAACGTTGCTTAACTTAGATGATTTAACGAGAACCTTTGTGTCAACTTGGTCATGCCGTATATCCAAACTAGTCATTTGTACAATATGTCCACGGTTTTGGCATAAACTCGCTGAACGACTATTCATATAAAGTAAAAAAAAAAAAACAAAAAAAAAAAAACAACTGAAAAAAAAAATCAAACTGATTGTTTTTCGGTGGATTTTTGTCCACGAAGAAAATAATGCAGAATGTGAATTTATCAGATTTGTGAACACGAGAAGCCATTAAAATACTTTGCTATAAGATAATTGTTCTGTGTAACTTATTTGACTAGACTGCTAATTAGAGTCATTACGCAAAGGAATCAAATCAAATTTATTTGGCAAAAAAACAAAAACAAAAAAGACAGCAAAGTGCAACAAGCTATGTAAATAGACATGTAGAAGATATCTGAGTCCAGGTATATTGTAAATGTTTGTCCATGGTCGCTTCAAGCTTAGATATGATCACCATTATGAACTCTGTTGATAGCTTGTTTCGCAGAGCAAAAACACGGACAGAGAAAGCCGTCTTTCTTTTATTAAGCCCAAATCAATAATGGCACATATTTTTAAAGCGTGGAGACTACGACTCGGCGCTGGTGTGAAATCTAATCCAAAGATAGATTTGAATTCCTGTTGATGATAATGTACACCAGAATCAAGTCTCTCCGGATCCTCCGCTGCTCAAATGAGAACAGCTTAGCCTTTTGTACTGCTGTTTTAAGTAAGCTTAGAGATTTCGTTCACCATACTGTTTATCAACTAATAACAATCCTTAATAGCATAGCCGGAATGAGATCGGATTCATATGCTTTTGAGGTTTCTAAATGTGCTTCAATGATTGATGTACGTATTTTCTTAATAGACGCATGATATGAGTAACTCTGAAAGATTTGTTTTGATCGTCTTTTGCAATATTACTCCGCCCTGTGAAATACGTGCACATACGCATATAACTATATAGGACATTTTTTTTTTTCAGAAAAGGGATGATTAGTTGAATCGGTAGTTTTAAAAAATGCCTAGTGAGTTGAAGGTATAGAGATGATTTAGAGTTGATGGTGTTGTGTTTATCTGTAGAAATCAATCGGAAAATTGACTGCCTTCTCTTCTATTTAAACCATTTCGATTTTAATCGAAATGATTTTCAAATAATAAACAAATAGATAAAGGCTTGCTTTATTTATACGATTTCTTCGTGATAAGAATAAAAACATGGAAGAATGATAGAAAATCCAATATTTCTTTCTATTTATGATTCCTTTGAGTTTATGGAGAAGAAAGAACATCCAGTTCTAGAATTAAATAATGGCGATATCAAAATAGATTGTTCTTTTCCTTTTCATGCATGATATTTATTTTACTCATGGACACATGCAATCAATCCCCACATAAACAAACAAAACACACACACACACACACACACACACACACACACACACACACACACACACACACACACACACACACACACATATATATATGTAATGTTTAAGGTCCACGTATGCTTCTAGGATAGTGATTTAAAGGTTTTGAGGGTTTTTGAAGCATGAAAACGATGTTACATTTTGCATTTAATATTTTTATATTTTACAATATTAAATTATTATTACAAATATTAAATAGAAAAAGTAACATCGTTTTCATGCTTCAAAAACCCATCATAACCTTCAAATCACTATATATATATATATATATATATATATATATATATATATATATATATATATATATATATATGTGTGTGTGTGTGTGTGTTTGTGTGTGTGTAAGGGAAGGTACTCATGCATGAGATGCTCTTCACAACATTGACAGGATTCTGAAGATGCACTGCAGCGACTCATCAGCTGCACCAGGCAGATATATCAAGCATGTTCGCTCCGATCACCCAACGACGATTTCGGTGGCATCGTCATATCAGGCGAATAAAAGATAAGAGACTCGAGACACAAAGAGTGCCTGTCCTATGCCACAGATGGGACATGTGAAATCGATCCGACAAGTTAGGTTTCCCTAGTTGAAGACCACATCCGCTGGAAAAAGGCTGTGAAGTGGTATGGTCCAAAATAAGTGAAGAGAGATCAGCCATGGAAGAAGATAAGAAAGTACATATCACATTTTTACCTATGTGATGGGAGTGAAGTACATGTCACACACACACACTCACACACACACACACACACATATATATATACATATAACTGTACATATGTAGCGTTGATCAGGATACAGTGTGGTAAATTTAATTTTTTTTATTTGTTTGTATATTAGGTAAATTCTTCCTATTATATTCTTCAATAAACATTTAAACTATACCCATTGAACATTCTTTATTTTAACTGATTGTTTAAGAGTGGTTTAAATTAGTAGTCATGTTGGCTGAATTAATAATTCTTAAGATGAAATATAATCGCCGTTGTTATATTGCCAATAATGAAGTACAACAACAAATAAAAATTGTCTAGTTAGATTAGTCAGTTTAAGCGCTAATTAGTTCTAGCTTTGAAAATCTGACAAGATATAAAATAACTGTATATATATATACATATATATAAATAAATAAATAAATAAATATATATATATATATATATATATTTATATATATATATATATATATATATATATATATATTTGAAACAATGTGCACAATTTTTTCGAGAAAATTATAGAATTTTAGAGCGAAAAAAAATCCAACCTTGAAAAAAGTTTTTTTTATCAATAAAATCCGATACTTTTTAAAATATTTAAAAATATATTTTTGTAAAACATAAAATTTACAGACGATAGATTAATAATTTCATAAAACATATTAAATGTTATTATATGTAAGACAACTAATTAATCTATTATTTAATTAACTAGAATGTTTATTGAGATGAGTATTATTTATTTATTTATTGCAAACCCTTATCCTCATCTTTTAGTTGTTGTTTCATGACGTTTACGCCAACTATCCCTCGACCCTTGATCAGGTGGGAACGTAGATTTATAAGACGAAAAAATCCAACCTTGATCGCCCTTCAGAGTCTGTGGTGTTGAATCTCTACCGTTCCAGATGAGCATTGTCTAAAAATAGCGGTTTCAATCCTACCCAAAGCCGGCCAACGACTTAGCCAAACGTGGCGAGACGAAAAACAACTCTGGATGGCAATAATTGCTGAGAATGCAATTAGGAGGTTCAGAGTTCCTATCCCGTCGCGGTTACCACCTGACGAAGGCCAGAGGAAGAGTTGGCCGAAAGGTCTTCAAACAACAACTAAAAAGATGATGATAATAGTCCGCAATAGATAAATGAACAAATTAATCGCATTATATCATCTCGTCACACCGTCCTTTTATTTAAATGTTTTCGTAGAATATTTAATTATTTCCTTCTTTATAAAGCTTCTCATTAAAAACATGCACGTTTTAGGTTGTGAGTAAAACTTTGTGCAAACAAACCTTATTCATTTTAAGTAAAAACAAATCACCGAACGAAAAATGACAAAAGTACACACACTCCATTTTTTTTCATAATTTCGTAATCCATTTTAGGATGCCTCAACTCAATTTATTGCCGGAATTAGACAAGTTTTTTTTCCTAGTGTTTAAACTTTAATAATAAACATACTTTCATTATGTAGTTTATTAAATGAATTCTTTTTGATTGAACTTTCTAATTGTGTGAATCTTAATAAATAATTTTGCTAAGAATATAATAGTTGTCTATCACAATTTTGGGATGTGCAAACGAATAACAATGCAAAAAATAAAGTTGCTTCAGTGCATTCTGTATAACCCTGGATAAATACATTTCGTTATGTAACAGAGCGCGGATGAACGTATGGTAGCAGAAGCAGAAGCAACAGGACACATGTAAAGGGCTAAGCCGTGTGCGAGGTGATGTCACAGCGAGGCAGATAGAAAGCAAAAGATTATAAAAAAGAAATATGTGATCCTCCAAAAGGGAAGAAAAGACATGTTATACAGGTGGCCCGAGAGCGACAGAAAAAGACGCATCCTAGACATGATCGAATAAAGACAGAGTGCCACGTGGTCGACATGATTGTTTTGTTAAGCGCATTGGAATGCGAAAAGACTTTTAAACATGAGACAAGGCGTTATTTTCGAAAATTTTATAAATATATATTGTTTCACTGAAAAATAAAAGAGCGAGTCGAATTCTTTCCTTGTCTTTGTATTTTTGCGACTCTCTGCATACAACGTGTAGGCCCCGAGTGTTGACATGTAAGGACTGACGTTACAGTTATATACATTTGTAAATCAGATTTTGTGAAATTTCTAACGAGACGCAATTATTACAAATATAGTGTTATGGCTTTGATACTAAGCATCAGGTTTAGTTAACAATTTTTATTATATTTTTGATACAATTTTTCATTCACGTTTATAAGCGGATGAATATTGATACATGGCATTGTATCAGATCGTTTATTTAAATGTCTAACAGAACGCATCTTTGTTAGGGTTTGAGTCTTTATTATTGATCCTCTCATAAACGAGGCATTTGTTTCTTTGTCTAGTGACTGTTGCCATGGGAAACACACAACACTTCCACAAAACAAAAGTAAAAATGAAATAAAACGAATTGACTTCAAATGAGAACAATATAATAAGATTCACTGATAAAGAAAACATGAATAGTAGATTTGAATCCTTGGTGACCGATTTGGATCGTGCGTACTGCAGCAAGTCACGAAGAAGGGCTGTAATACTGTCGCTTAACTCTCTTAATCTAAAGGTGTGTGAGCGAATGTTCATTCTTTTGACTAGTTGTTGTTTCCGTATCTAAGTTCGTTATCTTATTGTTTGCTGTTATTGTATTTCAACGAATAATTCAACTGGATTGTCAACATCTATATTTTGTGAGTTTAGTTGTCAATAGTTCACATGAGACATAAAAGAAAACACGTACATTAATTAGCATTTTGTTTTTAATTATTTTTTATGCATATTTTCATCAGTATGACTTTTCCGTCTCCCTAGTCCCTCTTTCTAACAGAAGATACATTGCCAGTCTATCTCTGCTCTATCGATACTTTCACAGTAGATGTTCACATGAGCTCCTTTCCATGGTCACTCCCCGTAAAACGTTCACAACAAATACTCGCTTTGACAAAACAACCGTCAACGACTTTATTCATTCCTTATCGGTGTCCTAAACTATACGGAAATTCCATGAACAAAGTTTCTTTCCAAGAACTGACCGTCTGTGTAACGCAATACTGTTTTCTGCTTCCCGGCTGAGTATAAGATGGTCGTCTTCAAGTTTAATGTGAATAAATTTTTATTGAGTCGTCCATTTAGAGAGTCAATCCCTACCTAAGTTCCACCGTCAGTGATCGTGTCCCACCATGTACCTTACACTTAACCCTTATCCTTTAGTGGTCTCTAGGCCTTGATAAGTGATGACTTCCCTTAATAAAAAAAACAGCGTTATTCGACTGTAAGATCTTGATCGCGTTAGTGGATATACTGGTACTCATATTTCTGTGACGGCTTAAGTGTATGTTTATGTACATGTAACTGCATAAATTCTTTCGTTTGTTGATCTATCTGTTTAGCTATCAAGTTCACACTATCATAACTTCATAGAGAATAACTTGTTTCCGTTAGCGAAACCAGATAACGCATTTTCTTTGAGAGACAAAAAATTATTGAGCACAGACACAAATAACTTGCCAATTCGCTTTAATAAACGACTATAATTAGTAAATACTAAATATAATTTATTTATCCGTTTAACATTCTAACTGGGTGTAACTTTATTTTTATTATGACCTTGTTACTAATGTTACATGATAAAGGGCTGCTCCCTTTTCATGCATGTAAAAAATAGGGAATTAGTTAAAAGTAATTATGAAATAGGATAGTCAAGGATTCGAACTTGCGAAGCTAGATTTGGAATTGAAAATTCCAATCATAAGTTTAAATAAATACAGAATGTTATTGAAATAAGGAATGTGGAATTGCAATTGTTTAGCTTACATATCTGTTATTGAGAAAAGAATGTAATGATGAAATTTGTTCTGTTATAAAACTGAAAATTAAAATAAGGAATTTAATCGTCAATTGAAATTGTAAACATATTTTGTAAAGAGGTTATTTGAAAAATTGGTTACTGAACTCGGGGTCATGTCAAGTTTAGCAACGTGACGCATGTATCCAACGTGCTTTATGAGCACATGTTTAATCATGCGATGACGTGACGAGTTCTCAATATAGGTAGAGTTTTATATGCAGTTTGAGAGAAGAGGAGAACAGAGAGAGAGAGAGAGAGAGAGAGAGAGAGAGAGAGAGAGAGGGGCCAGAGACGGCTGCTGACGTAAAACCTTGGTAGCGAAAGGTTAAAGAAGAAAAAGCCATGTAAAAAATCTTTGAATTCCTCAAGCGAAATCATGGACCGGTCATGAAATAAAGGACGTCATCATTTTTGTGTATCTGCGTCTTCGTGTTGTGATTCAACAGAAAAGGTATTGTCCATTTATATTATAAGAACTTTGTGAAAATCATCATCTAACACTCCCGTTCATACAGAACTGTCAAAAGTATAAATGTCAAACCCTCGGTCTATCTATATATATATCAAATCACCTCTCATTGTGTATTGCAAGCCGTCGGCTCTCTTGTATTAACATGTACCACAAACAGGAACGTCTTAAGACACATGAACACTCCTAAGACTGTCTCGAGATATCACACTAAAACTTCCTAATACTAACATGAACAGTAATACAAATATATACGCCATGATAATAATAACACCCAGTACAGAACATACGCACATATTTGGTACTTTTAATAATAACACCCACTACGTAACACTAAGTATAGTGCTTAACTTGGCATTTATTTAACATATACATTGATATTTTTGGAGGTTAAATGGTAGGCTCAAATAGTATTTAAGTTGACAAAACGACTTTGCTACTGAGCAACCAATTTTCATTTGTTATTGTTGTCTCTTGTTATTGGCAATATGATAACCTTTAAAAATAATTGCCCTAAAAGAAAAGAAAATCAGAAATAACTTATTTTTGATTGAAAAAATCCACTAAGAGGTGTTTATCATAAGTTTAGAAATGTGCAAAAAAATAATGAATTAAAAGCAAAATGACTCCATTGTATCGTGGGTAATTCCAATATAACTCGTTATAAACGCATATCTCTCTTTCACACACACACGCACACACACACACACATTGCCTTTATCTTTCTCTCTCACACACACGCATATATCTATAATATAAAGCTCAATGTCTGTGTGTGTGTGTGTGCGTCTGGTCACGAATAGGCTCCTATATGGTCGACTATTAAAAAGAACTGATTACATATAATGATAGAAGATGTATCGAGGCATAGGAATGGGTATGTTTGATCTGGCAGAACAGTGGTTCATTAAAATTGTGGGGTCTGCGTTCGCGCTTGGTCCACAAAGTATGGAAATAAAAAATAAAAAATAAAAAAAAAGATTTACAAGTGTTTTGCATATAGATGTACATAAGAATACTTTGAGAAGTATATTTTAACTTAAATAGGGATGGTATAATAAAATTGTGGGGTCTGCGTTCGCGCCTGGCCCCCATAGAATGGAAATAGGCACACACTTTAATAAAGACTTTTCATATCTATCTGCGTAAGTATACTTTGATAATTATGTTTCAGTTTGAAGAAATATGGTATAATAAAATTATGGTGTGTTCGTTCGCGTCTGACCTCTATAGAATGGAAATATGTCACAAAGTTTAACAAGTTTTTTTTTTGATATAGATCAACAGAATATTGCGATAAGTGTTTCAGTGTGAACAGGTATGGTATAATAAATTATGGGGGTTATCTATTTTATTTTTACTCTCATCATATTTTGTTTTGGTTTTGATACCCCTAAATTCGAAGCTATCTCTTTACAGCCCTTCCTTTTCATAACCTATCATACTTTCATAAATCAGAGTCCATTTTCTGCAGGCTGTTTTTGAACCCAGTCAATGACGGGTACTTTTGCTAGTATATATATATATATATATATATATATATATATATATATATGACAAAAGAAAATGATGAAAAATTAAATTTACATTATTAAGTTATTCATAAAATGTTCAAAAGCAAGGAATATAATTATATATATTTATATAATTGTAGATATTTTTCCTAATTCCATAGTTTTCAACATTGGACATTTATTCAGAGGAAAAAGCTGGCAAAATAAAAGTATATAATTGCTGTTAGTTAGCATAAAATTGAAAAGTTTGAAAAATGATTTAAAATGGTTTTTAAGAGTGAAAATTGTGTTGACTGGCAAAATCTGATCAATGAACTCATTAATAAATAAACCACAAGTTAAAACGTCGTAATATTGACGATCATAAATATACTTAGTTTAGAAAAAGTCAAATTATGAATGTAATGTTGAGTTGAATTTTAAATTAAAATAAATCACAGAAAACGATTTTTATTATACTAATGTGTGAATTATTCAAAAGAGCAGTATTTGACCGTTATGATTTAATTACAATTTCAGACATATTCTTCCATTATCTAGATGTCAAGTTTCCACAAACTTTACGCTTAAATTAGGCTGTACTTCGGAAAGACCGCGTCAAATATTGTATTTCAAGTGATTTATTGTGTTTAGTCCATCATCGTGGCTATGGAACTTTATATTATCTTAAAGAAATTAATCAAATGGGGTTAAATCAGACAGGTCCATTTTGTGAAATTATTCGTTCATCAATTTTTCAATAAATTAATCGTATCATTCGCAATTTGCGAATACAACTCGGGTATCCGTCTCCTCATGATAGAATATCCAAACCAAGCTGAACTTAAAATAACCGATAGTTTAAAATCTGCAATGAAAGAAAATAGTGTTGTATATTTAAAGTTTACCAACTTAAAAAAAATAGAAGCAGCTTTTATGTATGTAAGGAGTTGTGTTTAGAATCTATGGCAACGCAGTTTTGAAAGAAAGCACCATTAAACACATGACAAAGTGAAAATAATGATAGTAATATTGAACAATTTCAATCATTTTCAATTATAACATAATTTGTCGAACCAGCGTAGCATCGCGGTGTTATGTTTTTTCAATTTTCGAAGTATACCTTATTTTTAGGAAGAAAAAAATGTAAAATCAGAGGAAAACAAAACAAAACCTCAAAAAAGAAAGAAAACAAATTAACTTCAAATAAAAACAACCTAATAAGATTCAATGATAAAGAAAGCATCGATAGCAAACTTGAATCCCGGTCACCGAGTTGGAGCGATTGTTTGTTGTTATAATCAGTTATCCTTTCTTACTGCTATTGTTATTATTTCTTTAATAGTTTAACCGAATTGTCAGCAGTTATGTTTTGTTCTTTTGACTTGTTGCTAGTTCACATAAGATACAAAAGAAAACACGTACAGTTGTTATACCTTTTACATAATTTTAGTCAGTAAATAAGATGATACGGTTCGATTGTGGATATCCGATCTATTGGTGTTTTACTAGATAGAGTGCACACGAATCTCTGCAAAAGTATCTACGTATGTTTGCAAAACTGTGTCAATGCTTGCGTTTGTGGCTGCCTAAATTATTCTTGTAATCTAACTTTCGTATTATCTCAGTTCGCTCGTCACTCCATTTCTTGATTATTATATTATGACCAATTTAAGCGTCTTGTCTCTCTTATTATAAGATGTATCTTATTTAAGAACACATTTTCATAAGATGCGTCTATTAGATCTACGCTTTTACTGATACGAACTGTATTTGAAATCTAAACGTGACAGACCAACACACGTTATGATTATAAGAAAATAATATGTAAATAATAGTTCAAATAATAATACAAAATTAACAATATGAATCTTAAAAATAAGCATAATAATTAAAGAAAAAAACGTGTTATTTAAGGCGTAAAAATGATAGAACTACAAAGATGTTTTTTGAAACCTAAGTCAAATGGAAATGTTATTTCTTAATAAAATTTGCCAGACATCACAAACTTATATCTGAAAATATAAACTAAGATAAAAGACCCAAGAAAATAATATCTCACATTTAAGCAACAGTAAATTTTATATTACACTACCGTGCTAGTAAATTACTCATCCAAGAGAGTTATTTTACATCTTCACAAAGTCACAATTCACCCATGCATTGACTATAGTTGCCACATCTGGGCTGGTGAATCTATCAGTAGACTCCTACTCTTAAACAGTTCCAAAAATGTCTCAAATCTAATAGGTCCCGCACAATCGGCCAAGCTTCAACCTTTGTCCCATCGCTGCAAAGTAACATTCTTGTATCTGTTTTACAAGTATTTTAATGGAATATGATCTTTTACCCACTCAATGTACATATCTCGACTAAGCCGACATGCAGCCAAATCCAATCTCATCACTGTTTACGTCTCTAGATGCTAGAACGTCTTCTACTCTTATAGTTTCTTCTCTCGGATTACTAGACATTGGGATTCCTTTCCTATTTCCTGCTTCCAATACTGTGATAACTTGCAGAAGTTTAAATCTAATGTGAACAGACATCACGCTATTCATCTTCTCTCAGTCTCCTGTTACACTCGATTCCAAATAGTTACGCAAAAATCGCAGTGTCAACATGCCTTTTGTGGAGTGAAACAGATTGAAAAAAACCCCACTAAAACTAGATAAATGAAAGAAATAAAAAATTAGATATAATAGATAAACGAAAATTCTATTTAAACGTTAAACCCCTGCAAATTATGTCCCCAATAGTAGCCCCTACTTCAAAGTGGCACTGTGCATTGTTTGGGATGAAAATTTATTTAAAAAAAAAAGAAAAAAAAAGACGTACATATATGATATTTCTAACTTTGGTCTAAAAGACCCAATACTAGTAATTGTTACAATTATGGACATAAATTATTTTAAAAGAAATAAAATTGAAAAATCAGTAAAAAAAACAATTAATTATGCTTCATCTGAACATTCGCGACTTATTTTCGTTAAAATAGTATTTCACATTTAATTAAACTTTTCAGCAATTTCATTTGCCGTGAATAGAAATCGAGTAAAATAATTTTCGTTCAGTCATTACAAGAAATTACAAGTACATAATATGATTATTTATTTCGCCGTCTCTATTTAATTGCAAATTGTTACATAGTCATTATCCTACGCCAGTAAGAAGCGAATAATTAAGCGAGTGTGAATTTTGATGAGGTTCACTCTTAGTGAATGTCAGGATAACCACCTGCAAACAGAATAGTACAAAAAGACGAACGACATAAGGAAGCTAGAGGCAACAGATCAAACTTCCTAGACAAAACATAGAACGATGTGTGTATATGACGTTTTCGCGCGACAGAAATAAAGGTTTTCTAGGAAGTTCTCTCCGGGAGGCCCTACGAGCGTAACATGGCAATACGATGTAGAAACTGACAATCTAAGATGAATATTACTGAGGTATCGGTCCGTCTGCTTCTCTCATTTCTCAGGTTATAAAACTAAGTTAAGAAGGAAATAATTTATAGTTATTCGTCTCTCTCTCTCTCTCTCTCCATGACTAAATTATCTCCAATAGAACCGTGAAGAACTCAGCAAAGTCTCTTTTTTCATGCATAAGTAGTTAATTCCTCTAGTTCCACGAACAAGATGATCAATACCTATTAAACCACACATGAACGGCGGAGTGAAACAGAATACACAGAACTATAGACCCCGTATAAACACCACACATACCCATGTACGTATGCATATATATATACATATATATACATATATATATACGTACATATATACATACATATACATACATATACACATATATATACATACATATATATGCATACATATATATACATACATAGAAGTCTGACGATGCTAGTTGGATATTTCATCTCTTTGAGGATCATCCTCTAGCTGAAACTATATGTAAACTCATTCTGGACTCACAGTAATAAATTTCCTATATACTGCTCTGGCTACACATTGAGCACTCTAGTCCGGTTTTTTCACCACTGGTAAATAAATACATACATATATATATATACTTACATATATATACATATATATATATACATATATATATATATAATTTAAAGGAGATTAGAATAATAGTCTAAAGAGCTAAGTGTATTTTAATGTAATAGTGAAATTACTAGTTTAATTAAAATACAGGAAATGCTCGTTGTAATTTAGATATATAATAAGCTCGATAGTTAAATGTCCTAGAGCTAATTCAATATTAAATAATGTGATTTATAATTTAAAAATTTAAAAAAATTTTAAAAATTTAAAAATCAAAATTTAATTAAATTAAAAATCAGTTTCATAAGAAGGAACAACAACAAAGTCAATTATCTGTACGATCGTTTCGGAAATCCGTGCTTTTTATTTGTGGTATACATGAAGTCACGTAGAACAATTATACATAGTTTTTTTGGTAAGCACGGTCTCCTCATCAGCAAATTTAGGAGGATTTCTATTGAATTGAAAAGACACCAAAAATAAACCTAGCATTAAAAGTAAGGCAGATGAATCTGAAAAATTGAAGTAAAAGGTTTGGATTTAAAATTTATAAGAAAATTAATAAGAAAATTGGTATAGGTTAGAGATAGAAATGAGTAGAAAAAATATATATTTTTTTGAATTTACATAATAAATTTGATTTAAAAATATATAGATATATAATTACCTTTTGGTTTTTCTTTTTTTGAAATCAGGAACTGTATTTAAAGAAGTCATTTAGATGTTTGCTATAGCTTTTTATTTTATTGAATGATGAATTACACATATACATATATATATATATACATATATATACGTATATATACGTATATACGTATATATACGTATATACATACATATATATACATACATATATACATATATATATATACACATATATATACATATATATGCATGCACATATATACACATATATATACATACACATATATGAACATATATATATACATACATGTATATACATACATATATGCATATATATATACATACACATATATATACACATATATACATACATATATATGCATATATATATATATATATTGGAAAATTAGTCAAAGGTAGTTATTTAATCATTATTATAGTAAATAATAATAGAAATAATTATATTAATAATAATAATATATATATATATATATAAATAAAAGTTACAATAAGTTTACTAAGGTAATCAAAATGGTAAACTTAAATATATCATAAATATTAAAGAGTTAATATTTACAAGTAAAATAAACTCAGCCAGATGTAAAAAGCTCAATAAAACCGAAAAGGAAATAGAGCTTATAATATAAACAAATGATTAATAAAACATGTTAAAAGACATCTTGAAAAAGAGTTAAAAACATATTTAATTTTAAAAAAGGAAGCACAAGATAAGTAGATAGTCCTTAATCCGCGGAGTTTCGAAGAAATACTCTCCTTCTCATCAGAGGGCAGGAATTAGCAAAATGCAGGATCGGATTTTGCATATAAAAGTATTTAATGAAACTACAAGTAAGTCAAAGATCTTACTTGGTTAAAAACGGGTGAGGTAAGGGGAACAGGATGCAAAAGAAAAACAATAAAAAGATTTCACATGAATGGATAGTCCGGTGAAGGGTAAAAATCCAAAAATGGTAAAATCCAAAACGGTCGAATTTAAAATTTCAATCCAAATGGTCCAAAATCATCCAAAAGGCAAAGTTCCTTGGAAAAAAGCGCAAATGGAATGAATTCCAAATCATTAAAAGAAAAACACTAGAGATAATATTTAAAACACGTCTGTCAAGGCTGGATGAATCAAAAAAATTAAGGCTTAAAAACCCCCGAAAAATGGTGAAAGTTTAAATTTGAAAAGCAAGGTCAAACTGACCCAGACAAAAAGCGCGAAAGTTAGTGTTAATAATTAGGTCAGCTTAGATATGCACGTGAAAGTCCCAGAATTAAATCAAGAAAACTGATCAGAAGAACAAATAAATGGCCAAGTTTAAGAAATGGGGCGTCTGTTATATATATATATATATATATATATATATATATATATATATATATATATATATATATATATATATATAAAAGTGAAAGTAAATAAATAAAAAAATAAATAAAAAATAGAAAATTATATATATACAGTCACATATATATATATATATATATATATATATATATATATATATATATATATATATATATTGGAAAATCAGTCAAAGATAGGTAATTGATAATTTTTATAGTAAATGATATATATATATATATATATATATATATATATATATAAAGACTTATATTTGGTTTGTTGATCACTTACGAGTGTAAACGTAACATTGCTTAGAATTTTATTTCAACATTAGATATTACAATTGTTTACGTAAATAGGTAGAAAACAAAATAAATTATTTATAATTTCCCCAAAGCATTTCCCTTTAAATAATTCATGGTAATAGTAATGATTACTTACATACATAAGTTCATAACAGATCGACTGACGAAACGTCTTATAAAGATGTAAGTAAACATATCAACAAATATCGGTAATTTCCAGATTCCTCATTAAGCGTCGAATGTATTCGAATTTCTTTCCTTATTCGTCAATAATTATTTATTGACTTGATATTTAGTAACGAAAAAAAAATCTGCGAATGAATTTACATTTAAGTAATTAAAAGTAATAAAATAGAATTAGAGTAAATCTCCATGTCCAAAGGTAAACACCATAAGATCAATATCCAAAGATCAATAGAAGACGATCGATATTCAAGTATCAATACGAATGGTTCAATATACGAAAAAATGATTTCTGAACAAATTGATAGAAAGTATAGTTGAATGAGTTATTGATCAAATGCACATTCCGAACAGCATACCTCCACCCCAATAAAAGTACCAGGGGGAAAAATCTAGTAGATTTTCCGAGATATCTTCCAAGATGACTTTCAAGAATGACGCTATCGAAATTACTTTTCATCCGAAAAATTTTGTAATATAAATAATGCAGTTGCTCTCAGACCATATATATTATCTCTGTATGAATCTCAGACCATATTTATTATCTCTGTATGAATCTCAGACCATATTTATTATCTCTGTATGAATTTCAGACCATATATATTATCTCTGTATGAATCTCAGACCATATTTATTATCTCTGTATGAATCTCAGACCATATTTATTATCTCTGTATGAATCTCAGACCATATTTATTATCTCTGTATGAATTTCAGACCATATATATTATCTCTGTATGAATCTCAGACCATATTTATTATCTCTGTATGAATCTCAGACCATATATATTATCTCTGTATGAATCTCAGACCATATTTATTATCTCTGTATGAATCTCAGACCATATTTATTATCTCTGTATGAATCTCAGACCATATTTATTATCTCTGTATGAATCTCAGACCATATATATTATCTCTGTATGAATCTCAGATCATATTTATTATCTCTGTATGAATCTCAGACCATATTTATTGTCTCTATGAATCTCAGACCATATATATTATCTCTGTATGAATCTCAGACCATATTTATTATCTCTGTATGAATTTCAGACCATATTTATTATCTCTGTATGAATTTCAGACCATATTTATTATCTCTGTATGAATTTCAGACCATATATATTATCTCTGTATGAATCTCAGACCATATTTATTATCTCTGTATGAATCTCAGACCATATTTATTATCTCTGTATGAATCTCAGACCATATTTATTATCTCTGTATGAATCTCAGACCATATTTATTATCTCTGTATGAATCTCAGACCATATTTATTATCTCTGTATGAATCTCAGACCATATTTATTATCTCTGTATTAATATCAGACTATATTTATTATCTCTGTATGAAACTATATGGCATCTACCTCTCTCTCCTTCCCTCTCTCTATATATATAAATATATATACTCCTATAATTGTTTGTATATTAATATTTATATTAAAAACCATTTTTTTCTATTCATTTAAAAACAAGTAATGAACAAGTAAATCGTCGGATAAATGTTTGGGCTTCGGTTCGCGATGGTGACGCAAAAATTATTTTTTTTAGCTTTTTAAATAATGACTATATATTGTGTTCAATATAACATGATAATAAAAAACGAAATCTGCATTAATCAAAATATCATTTTTAAGCGTATTTTACGACCGAGCAATGACGGACAGACGGACAGTATATATATATATATATATATATATATATATATATATATATATAGAGAGAGAGAGAGAGAGAGAGAGAGAGAGGGGTTTTGTTGTTAGGAAGAATATATATATATATATATATATATATATATATATATATATATATATGTATAAGGAATGAAAAAATACCAGCTGTGGTTGACGTTATGTTTTGAGAAAAATAGAAAAACCGAATGAAATTATTAAAATAATCGACGTTTCGTCCTTATTTCAGAGGATATCTTCAGGATAATTGAAATAAAAATGTAAGAAAAGAAAAAGTCCTATATATATATTAGTGATGGGACGATTCCAATATTTTTCCCAATTCCGATACAATTACCCATTACTTAAATTCCCGATTCCGATTTGTTCATAAATCTCTAAATATTTAACTATAAAATTGTTATTTTCCCAGATTTCTGTAAAAAGCACATGTTAAATATACATGTATTTTCGTAAACGTAAACTTACACTTGTGGAGAATGATCTATCGATTTCAGGTTTATTGGTATTTTAAAGCCAATAAATATTTATTATTTTATCATTATTACGAAAAATGGAAGATATTGCTTTAAACAAAATCAAATAAAAAAAAAAGACAATTAAAAGAATCGTTTTCGCATCAGTAAATAGGAACACTTATTTTAGATTCCGATACCAATTCCAACGCCCCAAATTTGTAATTTTCCCGATTCCGATTAATTGTCCCAACACTAATATATATATATATATATATGGGTGTGTGTGTGTATGCATATAATATATATATATATACTTACATATATATACATAGATATACATGTATATATATACATATATATACACATATAATATATATATACATGCATAATACATATATAATATATATACATATATAATATACATATAGACATAATATATATACATATATAATATACATATATAATATATATACACATATATAATATCTATACACATATATAATATATATAATGTATATACATATATAATATATATACATATATAATATATATGCATATATAATATATATACATATATAATATATATACATATATAATATATATACATATATAATATATATAATATAATATATATATATATATATATATATATATATATACATATATGATATATATACAGGGTGACCTAAAAAGAAAAGAGGCCCAACTCTAATTAGGCCCCGTTTCTTAATTTTTTTTTTCCGAATCAAATGGAACTTTGGTTATAACTAGTTTATTATATTCAAAATATCACATCAAAACACTAGGGTCTTTGGCCTTTTTTTTTCTCCGTTCAACAGCATATATTCTAGATGGTCTTGATTTAGCTCCGTGCATTTCTTATATATATATATATATATATATATATATATATATATATATATATATATATATATATATATGCCAAAATCAAATGCCCTTTGATATGCGAAGAGGTTTCGTTGTTAGGAAGAAACCTCTGCCGATTGATTCACTGAACCTACTTGAAATTACATTCAGTACATCAGCAGTTCATCTCGCAGGACGGAAATCATATTGCTTGTCACTGAATAAGTTGTATTCGTTGAGGTGATTGAGAATTTCTCTATTTAACACGGATTCAAGCAAATTACTCAAGGTACACAGAAGACAAAAAAAAAAAAAAGACAAAACCACAAGCAACCTCACATACAAGCAAAACCAAGCACTCGAAAAGATCCGTAATAATAATGACATAATAATAAAAGAAGCAGACAAAGGCAGTACCGTAGTAATCATGGACAAAACTTATTATGAAACAAAAATTACAGAATTACTAGATGACAAACACTACTATAAACCCATTAGTACCAACATAGATAACACCACCATCTCAAAAATCACAAAACTTTGTACAGCACACAATAAAATATTAAAAAAGAAAGAAAAGGACTTCCTCACGAATTTCATTACGAAGACTAACAACTTCTACGGACTGCCCAAAATACACAAAGCTGACATAATAAAACTTGCCATCGATACACAAAGCTCAGAATATATTTGCGCTCCAAACCCCAGTGACCTTACATTTACACCCATTATAGAAGGACCAGCCTGTCCAACAAGCAGCCTTAGCAACTTAATAGATATCTTATTGCAACCTTTCACAGATCAAGTTAAGAGCTATATAAGGGACGACATTCACTTTCTTACTACCTTACCACATACAGTAGAAAACGGGACACTATTAGTTACATTTGACGTTAGCAGTTTATATAGTAATATACCCCATGAATTAAGAAAAGAAGCAATAACATTTTGGATCAACAGACACGCACAAATACTACATCCTATATTCATAAAGCATTTCATTATCGATTATATAGACATAATCCTAAATAATAATTCCTTCGAATTCAACAATGGCAACTACATTCAGACATTAGGTACAGCAATGGGAACGAAAATGGCACCGACTTACGCAACCCTTACATTAGCCTAAGATAGAACAAAAATTTGGCCACAGCACTAAAAAACTGTTTATACAATCCTGGAAAAGATACCTTGATGACTGCTTCATCCTATGGAAACCCACATGGGGGGACATCACAGGCTTACATACAATACTCCAGAACCTACACCCCAAAATTAAATTCACCATAGAACAAAGCTCTACAAAATTACCCCTCCTAGATATACTGATAAAGATTAAAGACAATAACATTATCACAGACATTTACCGCAAACCTACAGACACCCAACAATACCTACACTTTAAAAGTCACCATCACTATAGTTGATGGCTACACTCTTTTAAATATAAACTTTTCTCTCGTTGGAACTACACAACCATCACTTTAAATATATATTTATATATATGCATACATACATATATATATATTTGTATATATATACACGTACATACATAGATACATACATAGATACACACACACACACACACACACACATATATATAATATATATATAAATTTTGCGACGGCAATATTCTTGTGGAAACAATTTCCTCTTTTCAATTCTGGTTTCTGTCTACCATATTGGCAGTAACTTACACATCTTCAGCCATTTCTCTTCTTTTCGTAAGAAAGTATGGTCCGGTATTCAAAAGAATACTGTTATTTATAAATTTACTTACGATCGGTTCACTGATGTAGTCGGGGACCCACCGTTGTTCACCGGGCGGAAACTTCGCGTGCTTACCTGTAATAGCTTTGCCTATAATCCATTGTAGTCTACATTGCACCGTAGAGAACTTACTGATAGTTTTATAAAATTATTATACTATAATAGCTTAAATTAAAATTTAAAATGCAAAATTCACGTATCATGGTTTAATTGTGCTCTAAACTGCCATTGCTCAAAAGCAGCATGCATACCGCAGATTTTACCGACATAAGTCCAGTTCAAACAGACAGAAGTATATAGAAGCTAGAAGTAACATTAAGAAAAAATAGCGACGGCTAAGAGAGAATTTACTGAAAATACTAAAAAACGCATCGAAGCACAGAAATTAGGAACTTGTGATTCTGGAAAATCTACAACAGTGTAGTAAATAATGGGAAATCAACAATTCCCCCACTAACCAACAATCACGAGGTTGTTTGCTCAGCAACCGAGAAGGCTAACATGCTTGCCAGTCGGTTTGCTCCAAACTCCACACTGGACCCTCTCAACCACCCCCTACCTGACTTTCCTATGCGGACAGATGCCACGCTAGACGATCTGAAAATCACCCCTGATCAGGTGCATGCTATCATAAAAACCTTGACACTTCAAAAGCATGTGGACCTGATCTCATCCCAGCTGTGCATTTAAAAAAGTGCTCAGTCGAAGTAGCTCAAGTTGATTGCCCAGTTCTCTCCCAACTCTACAACAAATGCCTTAATGACTTTTGACAGGGTATGGCATGATAGTCTCCTCAGGAAAGTTAGATCATACGGTATCACTAATAGAATACTAAACATAATTAAATCCTTTTTAGATAAGAGAAAAATCCAGGTTGTCCTCGATGGTCGTACCTCTAAACAACATGATATAAATGCGGGATTGCCCCAAGGATCTATCCTTGGACGTCTGTTGTTCCTAATATTTATTAATGACCTCCCCAACAAAATTGCCTTTGAGATGGGTATATATGTTGGTGACACCACACTCTATAATAGGCACGACAGGAAAACAAATGAACACATATCTAAAGAAATGGCAGAAACACTAGAGGATGACCTCCAATCTGTAGTGGAATGGGGACAAACATGGATGGCCATGTTCAATGCCGCCAAGACTAAACTAGTTTCCTTCAATAATTACAAGAAACCTTCTCTATCACCAATAGCAATGGTCAACGGCTCCCTATCCGAGAGTACATCTTTCAAACTCCTTGGCCTAACGTTCACAGGAAACATGAGTTAGAACAATTACATTGACAGCATTGCCAGGTAGGCTCTCTCTACCGTGCTAGAAAACTACTAACATGCGAAGGTACCCTGTACCTCTATAAGGCCACTATTCGCCCATGTATGGAGTATTGCTGTCATATTTGGGCTGGTGCATCTGCTACTAGTCTCTAGCTCCTAGACAAAGTCCAAAAGAGAGTCGCCAATCTGATAGGCCCTGAATTGGCATCTAAGCTTCAGCCTCTGTCCCATCGACGAAACGTTGCATCTCTCTGCCTGTTCTACAAGTATTTTAATGGAGAATGCTCTGACGAACTGCAAGCATTTGTGCCCCCACGACGTAAACACCTTCGATAAACCCGACAGGCAGCTAAATCCCACCCCCACACAGTAGAGATCCCTAGATGTAAAAGATCTTTCTACTCCAGTAGTTTCTTCCCCAGAACCGCTAGACTTTGGAATTCCATTCCAGGTCCCTGCTTCCCAAACTGTACTGACGTGCAGAAGTTCAAGTGTAACGTGAACCGACATCTTGCTGACCAAATCCCTACATAGTACCCAGTAGTTGTTGCCCCTCATAGTAGCCCCCTACACCAAAGTGGCAATATGCCTTGTTTGGGGTGAAAATGTAAAAAAAAAGTAAATAAATAAACAGAAACATTCATTTTGAAAGCGTCTCTGTTTTATAAAAAAAGCTACTGCTGATTTTATATGCTAGACTTTTCTGTTTTTGCGGTAATAAAACTTTCCAAATGCACTTAAGATGTTAGGCTATTTAACGATGTTAACTTTGATCAAAATCACATCGTTCATTCTTTAATCGGATTTTTTCGATTATCGATTCCCGATGCTTAGTAGAAGCATTCCGATATAAAAACCTATCTGCCACACTTTCAGCTACATAAAGTTCATTTGTGTAAATTTTTTTTAAAATCGACCAAACCGTTTCGGAGTCCATAGGCAACGAATTCACACACAGGCATATACAAAGACAAAGTACCTTTTAAGTGTAGATAGAGATTTGGCTGTTTAGAGCTAGCGATTTAGAAACGTAAAAAATATGAAAGACTATCTACAGTAGAATTTCGAGATACAGTGGCCCTAGCATACGGTTTTTCCAGGTTACGATGTTTTTTCGACCCCTGGTTATTTTCTTCACCTTACGGTGTTATTTATAATGTTATTTGATTATATACATGTGTATTATAAACTGTACTGTATTTTGTTACTAATTTTTAATGCCTGGTTCTACTGTATATATATATATATATATATATATATATATATATATATATATATATATATATATATATATATATGACAAATCGTCACTTGGATTGAAAAAAATAGCCATTAAATCATCTGTTTACTGTGTGCGTGTTTTACCTTTTTTTGTTTAGTTTTAAGTTGTACAAAATCTCAATCACGCAAACGTATCATTTTTAGTCGTGTAATTCACCACAAATTCCTGTCGGATTTCTATGTGAAATTTATCCTATATGTAAAACTAGCCTTGGTGCCCGGCGTTGCCCGGGTGTTTGGAGGTGTGTGTTGAGCAAAAAAAAAAAAAAAAAAAGAAGTATTAGGTAGGCTCGAACCCGTACCGCAAAGGAGGAAAAGAACGTGAAAAAACAAACAAACAAAAAACTGTTGCGTCCATCGTCAAACCGGAAGTGTTGAAGGTTAAAACTAAGGTTAATCAGTCAAAAAACGGGGATGACTTTCGAAAATATCGCCGAAAAAAGCGATCCCTCCCTGTAGAAAAGTGCCCAGTTGAAGATGAAGGAATTAATATTTTTACCCAATCTTTCGATATTTGTCGTCCGAAGGCTGGAGCTTCAAAACGATGCAAACTTTGTGAAAATGCGTTGCTTCTGTCGAATGTTTTAGGCAGGCAGATATACATACATACATACATTTAAACAGACAGGTGAGATTTATATTATAGATAAAAAGATTTTAGACTAAAATTATTTTTTTGCTTTTTGATGAACGCGATCATAGTTAGAAAATAAAGTTAATATTGTGAGCAACTAAAATGTGATCAGTGTAAAAAAAGAGAAACATATCAATAAAAGAATTTAATGAATAAAACAGAATAATTCCACTATTGTTTATTTTATATTGTAGCGAGGGTAGTGGTGTAGATGGAAATATACAAGACTCAGTTTGTATTTAATGAAAAGGTCAATTAAAATATAAGCTACCTGTTTGCTAAATGAGTCGAGAGTTTATAACTAAATAAAAATACTGCTGATCTGTTCTAGAAGGTCATAAAAATCAATTTACTTATGTGCTAGTCACTCGTACACTTTTTCGAACACTGTCGGGACAGGCGTATGAATCTGCCATCGGTGAGCATTTTTTTAGCGCAAATACCTGTTCCAACAAAAACATACAATATGTTATTTTCCGTATTGCATAGTGTTCAGTTCGAACGTTTACATCTATATTTTCAGACCTTTCCACCTAACTAGACAAAAATAGTTGTATCGATCCTCAGTTAATCATTTCTTACTTGTTAGTATAACACTTAAAAAGTCCCGGGCCTGACATCTACATGGTGCCACTAATAAAAGACCCATATATATTTTATGAAGTACTATTCTTTAAATGGCACGGATCAACATTTGAGCCGAATTGAATTATTTGTTGCAAGTTATTGTAACTCTTAAGTAGTTAAGCTACTGTTTAAAATTTCTAAAACAATGAAAAAATCTTAATTTGTTAATCTGAATGTGTGTTTGGAAAGCATTGATTTTTATGGAAAAAGTACCATTCAAGCAAAATAGTGGCTTAATAAGTATTATTCAAACATTACTCTGTATGAAACAATGGTTACAAATACGTAAAATGACTTTAAATGCGGCCGTACAGATACAAATAATGATGAACATTGAAGTCGCCTAAATTCGGTAGCTGGCTTGAAAAATATTTTTTTTTAAATCTAGACCTATTTAGGCCAACCGTAATCTGAAAGTGCGTGAGATACCAGAAGACAATAAATAGAAGAATAGGTATGGATATAATGCACGTGGTCCCTGGTAATGGTCAGATCAGCCTCAACAGAAAAGTATCTGCCAAGGACGTTTATGCATGCAAATTCGTGTTTAAAGAAGGCTAAACTAATCATCTCTTATCTTACAGAGAGCGTTTCCTGCAATTTCTGGTGGACATGTAGGCAAAATCAATCAAAACACAGAGTAGATTCTTATGTTCATCTAAGGGATGCTATAGCTGATGACAGTATCAATAATGTTGGTAAATTAGTGATTCTCCCTTGTACTTTTACTGGAGGGCCACGTTTTATGCACGAACGAACACAGGACGCCATGTCTTATGTAAGGGAATATGGCAAACATCACCTTCACATGCAATTCCAAATGGGAAGAAATCAAATTTCATTTGTTTGCAGGACAAGAACCACATCACAAGCAGGACTTGATTGCAAGAGTTTTTCATCAGAAACTAAAGAAATTGATTGTTTTATTAAATAATCACCAAATTTATGGTCGTACCCAATGTTACATGTACACTGTTGAATAACAGAAAAGGGGCCTACCCCATGTTCATATCATGCTGTGGATTTTGTATAAGATCAGATCTAATGACATTAACAAAATTATCAGTGTCGAGCTCCCTGATCTTGAAGATGATCATGTTCTCTTTTTGATTGTTAATACCCAGCTGGTCTATGGTCCATGCGTTCTCCTTAACCCCAAATCTCTTTGCATGGTCGATGGCAAATGTACTAAAAGATATCCAAAGCAGTTTCTCTCGGATACTGAGACATATCATGATGGATACCCCAAAAACCGACACCAACAACCCACAATGGTGGTTTTCAGGTTAACATCAAGCGTGGAAACTTGGAATTTCAATGAAAAAAATAATTGATTTTACCATATTCTGCCATCTTAGCAAAGACGTTTATGCACACATTCATGCTGAATTTTGTAACAGTGTTAAATCCATTAAGTATGTATGCAAGTATATTAACAAAGGAAATGACATGGCTATGTGTGGTATCGCTAATGAGAATGATGAAATACAATGTTACAGGAAAGCCAGATACATTAGAAGCAATGAGGTTGTTTGGAGGTTATTGAGCTTCTCTATTCACGAACGTAATCCATCTTGGTGTACAGCTGGAAAATGGGCAAAGAATTTACCAATTGAATAACAACTCCATGTTCCCAGGTCAACTACCCTTACGTCTTTTTTTGAACGTTGCAGGGAGGATGACTTTTTATGTACTCTTTTTTATCAACTACCCAAATATTATACATGGGACAATGCCTGTAGGAAATGGAAACATAGACAAAAAGGAAATAGAGTTGAAGGTCAGTTAAATGTTTTCAGTTCCTATGCATTTGGCAGAGTGTACACTGTCCATCCAACTAATTTTGGATGCTACTTCTTAAAGGACCAAAGAGTTTCTAGGACCTAAAAACAGTTAATGGCCACATTTTTTAAACATTTAGATATACATGTCTCTCCCTTGGTCTATTACAGGATGATTCACATTGGGAGAAAACTATGAATGAAACATCACTTTTCCAGTCACCAAAGCAGTTACGAAGCTTATTTGCCATCATGCTTCATGACTGCAAAATTTCTAACCCAACAGATCTGTGGGAGGAGCATCAGACTCATCCCAGCGAAGATATTCTGTAGAGAGTCCAGCAAAATAATCCTCATGCCAATATTACTCTTTCAGATGACATCTTAAATGAAGTTTTGTGGGATCTTCAGGAGAAGCTTCTCCATTTAGGTGATAAACATCTTTCAGAATATGGCTTGCCATCACCTCCCAGGGATGAACATGCTATTCACCATGACATTGTTCATGAAACTTCATACAACTTACATGAGATGAGCAAGCATGTGTCTGAAAATGAGTCAAAACTTGTTGATGAACAACAAACAATATATGACTATATTGTGAATAGAGTAAATGATCATGCAGGTGGGATTTTTTCCTTGATACTCCAGGCAGTACAGGGAAAACATTCCTTTTAAATCTTCTTCTTGCCAAAGTGAGATCTAATAGTAACATTGCATTGGGAGTTGCTTCTTCAGGTATAGCACCACACTTCTAGCTGTGGGTCATACTGCAAGCTCTACTTTCAAGTTGTCTCTTTGGCCAAGAAATCTGAAAACGTGTATTTGCAACATTTCGCGAGGTTCCAGCTTAGCCAGTTTATTGCAACGAACTAGATTAATAGTTCCGAGTGAATGTACCATGTTTCATCAAGGAACATTTCAGGCATTAGATTGCAGTCTTAGAGACTTGAAAGAAAACACTTTAACGGGAAGTGTCACTGTTTTGCTATCTGGTGATTTTTGTCAAATCTTACCTGTGATTCCCAAAAGCACTAAAGTAAATGAGCTAAATGTATGTCTTATGGCGTCACCTCTTTAGCCTAAATTTAAAAAAAAATTCACTCTTACTGTCAATATGAGGACATAATTATTTGATCAGTTGGCAGCACTTTTCTCAAATCACCTCCTCTCCATTGGCAATGGTTCAATAGCATTGAATAGAGACTTTCAATTGCACAGATAAACATGTGGTCAGATGGTAAATTCAATTGGTGATCTGATGACTAAGAGTTTTCCAGATATTGCTAATAATTTCCACAAATTTGGATGGCTTATATTATAGTAAAAAAATAATTATATATATATATATATATATATATATATATATATATAATCTTGGAAGTTTTTAACCTTTAAAACTATACAAAAAATTATCATTCGTTAGAAAACTATTTAGTCAGTAAGTCATTCAACCACCTGCAATCACTGTATAAACTCGCTCTCTCGAATTCACTATAGTACCGATAATAATTTATTTTTTAAGGAATCATCAGTTGTTTACCACGAAACACTGTTTCGGGGATTTAAAAACAAAACTATATATTACATCACGACTCCCCAGCAGTGTTGATCATAATCTTAGGAAAAAAAAAAGAAAATCATGTTACAAATATTAGATCTAGTTTCCTATTTTTAATTACTTTATCTAACCTATTCATGTTAAACAAATTATTTTTTTTACCTGTGAGATTCATCTATTTCCAAATTCCAAATGGATATATATTTTTTTAATTTACCAGTATTTTATTTATAAGTTTAGCATTAATCCATTTAACTACCTATCGCCCCCACTATGATTAGTATTTTGTATATTTATATTCTTATTTATAAAAAAATAAATATATATAAAAGATTAAAAATATTTATACATATATACATTTTTTTGTAAATACATTACTAATAAAGTTTTGGATTTCCTTTACTAATATATTCTGGTTAATTTTAAACGATTCAAAAGCATCAGGATAACGAACAAATGCTTTATTTAACTGTTTAAATATTTTATTTTTATCCCCACCTTGTTTTATCATCCTTATTACTAAACTAGAAACTGGTAGTATAAAATCTATTAATTTTGAAGTAACGCGAGGCATTCTCAAAACTCTGACATAATGATTCCATAAAACATAAAAACAGGGCAGGTATTATCTTTATGCGGCAAACGAACTATTTGAAAGGGGGAAAGCGTTTCTTTTATCAAATATTTTATAAAGAAAAATCCCATCTCTAATTTTTATATCTAAATCCAGAAATTTAGCTTGTTGTTCTCTATGTTCACAATTCAATTCTAACTCTTTTGGATATATAAGATGTTTATTTTTTTTTTAATTCATCTTTATCGTTTATACATATAAGGTCATCTATAAATCTCCTACATTCATGAAAATTATATGTTTTAGATATATCATTTTTATTTGTGATGATATATATATATATATATATATATATATATAATTATTTTTTTACTATAATAATTAAATACCTACAGACACTAGTGTTTCATCCTTTCGGGATTCTTCAGTGCAGGGTGTCACGATTACTACCAGTCGAACGATTCGAACCCCGCGACACGAGACATCTCTGGCTCGATTAGCGGAGGCCGTATCCATTCGGCTACCATTAATCATGTGAAATAGCGTTGAATTTTTAAACATTTTAATTTAAATGTTCATTACGTCAGACAGACAGTGATCAAATCGTTATACGATGATCTACGCATAAGAGCTAAATTGACCGACTTTTTAATTCAACAGAAAGTGCTCAACGATAAGAAACGTATTTCTTAAAGGGGCTGTCATAATTATATATATATACTCGAGTCTATGTAAATACAAATTTGCCCAAAATGGTGCAGGATCCAATCCCATTGGGATACCTATTGTTTGGAGCAAATTTTATTTCCTATTTGAAAATAACATTCTTTAATTAGATGATTTATAAGTACCTTTAATATACCTTTAGAAACACTAGTTTTGCTATTTGTATTTTTACACCAGAAAGCTTTAGAGTTGAAAAGTCCTTTGCCACCTTCAAAAGCTAAATCTACAGTATCATTTAATTCTTTTATAAGTTTTTCGCGCGGAATGTTAGTATATAGCGTACTAAAATCATAAGTAGCTATAGATTTTACTTTTATTCTGGAATTTATTTTATCTCATTTTTCTTTAACTGGTTGTGAATTATTTACTACCCAAAATAGATTAATATTACTATAGAATTTTCTTTTCTGGTGGAATTTATTTATTTGTATTTATAAGTAATTTAAATATTTTAGATATAGCTTTACTTCAAGGTTTAGTCATGCACGTCTTTGAACCTACAATAAACCTAGCGCTAACTGGATTTTTGTGCATTTTAGGTATTCAATACATACATGGAAGTTTTTTGTTTTTTTCGTTTAACTTTAATTCTACTTTTTCACTAATAATACTATTATTCAAAATAAAGCTATCTAAATTAATATTACTAACTTTATAGGTATCTTAAACGTTACCTGTAATTCATACTTCTATCAATAAACGTTGTATATAATATTTTTTACATATAAAAACTATATTGTTTGCCGTTTTATCATTATGAACTATTACAAACTCATCTTGAAGTATTTTAAGTTCCTCCAGTATTTCTGATTTTTTTTAGAAGAGGATTAGTTTTTTCTAGGGTGTTTAAATTTTTTTTATATGTTTAACCATTTCATTTATGTATATATATATATGTATATCTATCTATCTATCTATCTATCTATCTATCTATCTATCTATATATATATATATATATATATATATATATATATATATATATATATATATATTAGCTTTTACATTAACCTGCATAGCCGGTGATTTGTAAGTAAGTTAAAACCAGAAATATTGACTTGTTTAAGAAACCGGAATTCAATTCTTTTAAAAATACATTTCATTTTGTAATAGAATAGTGTTGTTATTTTCACTAAGTAATTCACTGAAATGAGGTAATTGTTTTATAAGAAACCGTAATGAGTTCTAGTTGACAACGAAAAGAGTAAACTATTAAATAATACTGATTACACTAGATGAATTCAAACCAACAAACATTCGCTTAATAACCGAACTAGGTTACTGTCGCGCCATGAACTTGATCAAATTTAAATGCCATAGATTTTGTAAATAATGCGAAATCGAGCTTTGATATAAACAAAAAGTGAACAGCTTATAAACAAAGAAATAGAAACTCATGAAGTAATTCCATCGCGTGGTTGAAACTTAACACAAAAAAAAAATGAAAACGAAAAGCAATTTATTTATAAAATTGCGAGAGACGCCCGCCGTTGTCCAGTCATAAAATACGCTTAACTATATTTTAATTTATGAAAATTTCGTATTTATTATTGCATAACCAAGTATGTTTTGAATATTATATTTAACCTAATATATAATATTGATTTCAAGAGTTAGAAAAAATGACTTGGGTGTTATCAGCTAAAATCGAAGCCAAAACATCTACCGCCCCTACTATTTAAACTATCGTGATACAGATAAGATTAAAAATGAAACCACTTCAAGCTATGGATGGATTTACACAAATATTAGAAATATGTCGGCAAGTTATAATAAAAATTTTGCATTTCAATTTGCGACATATTTTCTTGAACGTTATCCCTCTATCTAAACAAAGATTTTACTCGCTATAAACAATCCTAGGTGTATGATTACTATTTCTTGTAAATTTCGGTGTTATGCAACCGGCAGTTTAAGAGTAAATCGGTTAAATTTTTAAACACACACACAGACGCCCGCATACACACACATATATAAACATCAACTGTTTTATTTATAAAAAAATAACAAAACATTTATGATGTAAGTCGTTTAAATATGACTGTAAGAAAGTTCGATATATTTTAATAACTAAAATTCAAGTTTGTAAATATTTCTGTGTGACTTACAAATGCTAGACATTGAAGTGAAACTGGTTATTTCTGTCCACATTCCAACCAGCAATCTTTCGATTAACTGCTGAAATCGATGACCGTTTTGGCGTCACCAACAACAACTAAACTTTCTTAGTGTTATAAGTGAGTTAAAAAAAGCGCGGTAATAATAAAAAAAAAACTTCCGTTTTTAGTGCAAAAGAACTTTGCTGGTGACCCGATTTCATCGTGTGTGTAGAAACTCAAAACAAACCCAAAGAAAAGGAAAGCAACCACACACGCGATTATTATTTTCTTTCTCTCTTTTTTACTGTAGTAATTATTTTCTTTCTCTCTTTTTTACTGTAGTAATTATTTTCTTTCTCTCTTTTTTACTGTAGTAATTATTTTCTTTCAGTCTGTTTCTTACGAGAAAGAATGTAGGTCATACTCTAGGAAAGTCAGATAAATAAATCTTTATCAACATTTTCGAATGTGCCGAAATAAATTCAAACGTTTCTCGATACCAGCAGTAAGCCATATGATACAACTTGCATCATTGATATGATTTCATTTCTTTAGCAATGAAATATAATTGTGATGCTGAATGTATTCTTAAATTTCTATTTACAAACCTAATAACATTTTTAATGTCCATTTTTTATTGCAAATGTTGAATTATAATGTTACTAGATTCTTGAATTCTTTAAAAATGGCCCGTTGATATAAAATGTGTGTTTTATGTAAAAATTGGTGGTTAAATTTGGTTGGATTTATGTTAAATTTTTCATTAAATAGTAATGCGTATTAATCGCTAGCTATGTATCGAACGAATACCATAATACTTATTCCTTACCCATTATCATAACAAACGTTCATACAAAATATTAGCCAGATCGAACACGTAGTTACCGAGAAAAACAGACAGACAGATCAAGAGAAAAATGATAGATTTATTATCCTTTTTTAGCACGTTAAATACGGGCTAAAGTTGTGGCCTGTTTACGTTGAATAAATGCTTTATGCCTAATTGATGGTTTAATCTCTATTAATCCTGAATTTTAATTCAAACAGATACCATGGTACTTAGTTCGCCGCCCCTTAACGCAACAGAGATCCATATGAAATTTTAAAAGATCGAACCAGTAGTTTCCGGTAAAAAGTGGAAGGAACCAGAAAGACAAACACTAAGATAAACTAAGAGAAATATACTATAGATATATTAGATATTTAGCGCGGTAAATACGGACAAAGATTTCAACCCGCTGTCTTAGAATAAGTGCTTTAAGCCAAATTGATTGTTAAATGTGGATAAACTTGTGCTCATATCTGCAATGCAAAATTTCAGTCAGATCAGTTTCCGAGAAACTTGAACCCTAAATAACATTTGGTTTTGTTCATTTCTTAGTTCAAACGGTACGCTTTGAAAAATATACTAAATGCAATTTTAGAAAGACAGACTTCTTTAAAAAAAGGCCACATTTACAAAATTGATCTTCAAAAAGGCCAATCTAGCAACCCTGGACGAAGAGAGTGACGTTCCTTTAATGTAACCTCGTTTTCGAATATCATAATAATATATTCTCATTGTTGTAAAGGTGTGAGAAAGGAACTTGTGGTAATTTGGATGTGTATCGATTCTTTACTAAAGAAAACGTCAGCAAAACGTTACATAAAATGGAATATTTGAAAAAAAAACAGGCCAAAAAAGAACAATTATCTACAAAGAGGTGCTGGACTCAAGAACTAAATTGCAATGTGATTTTATTATTTGTATTGAACTATGTAATACCATATTACTTTCTTGGTATTTTTTGTAATTATTAATTTATTTCATTTTGTCAGTTCTATATTATTCTTTCATTTAGGCAGTTCTATATTCAAAATACAATGGAAACTATTTTCCCAGAAATGTTAATAAACTCATATTTACTGATTGTAATTAGTGTTTTTGCTTCCAAAACTAATTTTTTGATGTATTAAAGAAAACATCAAATTTATCCAAACATATTTGTTGATTAAATATATTTCTCATTTCGTTGAATTTTCACGAGTTTTACAACTCACTGTTAATCCTTAACTTTGCATCAATAGGATACCACAATACTTAGTTCGCTGCGTCATATAATAAAGATACATACAAAATTTCAACCACATCGGAGAGTTCCCTCGAAATAGTGGAACGAACTGATAGACAAGACAGACTAAAAAATATAATGTAGAAATAGTTCTCGATTTGTTATGCGTATAGATTTTACAGAATTTTACAACTTTTAGATATTGGGAAGTATAAAATCATGTTTAGAATAAACAATTGTAAATGTGGTTTGAATCTGTTTCTGTAAACACAGAATGAAAGAATGGATTTAAGAGAATATTTTTAATGAATTGCTGTAAATGAAATAATGTTAACTACGATTATAATATACAACTAATTATAAGAAATAAATAGTATAATATTTAATGTATACGCTTAAAGTTGATTACCTTACGATTAATAATAATATCACTGAAACTATTATGAAACGTTGTTTATTAGTTATTACTAAAGTAAAACTATTTTTCTTTGATAATGTAAATAATGTCTCCATTTTACTAATCTTCCAGACTTTTGAAAGAAACTGAAGTGAAGTCCGTTTATATTAGCAAATGAGGAGTGCAATAATTATAGATAAACTTTAGCTAATCAGAATCAATTATTGAGCTGTCAGCGTAAATGCTATCGATGGCATAAAGGAAAAATAAATATGCTGATAAGTTTTCTCAAGATATAAGAGCGATGATGTTCAGTCAGAAAGATTTGACAGTCGATCTCTTCATTGGTATCTTACCGTAATGTTAGTGAGTGTCTATTTCACATACCCACGTGAGAAAAATAGAGCCGATTTATCTAATTGTAAAGGATAAACAAAATTGAAAATGGGCGATAAACTTTGAAAGGAATCATAACGGTATAAATTATTTGTAATTGAGAATTGAAGCCAGACTTGTCAAATCTAATATTTGGATACCACTATTTATATATAATCACGAATACGTACAGATAACGCAGCGTTAATGCTTCGAGGGAAAAGAAAGCTTTTGATTACCGTAAAAGTTACATAGTAGAGACATTACGCCAGTAAGCAGCGATTGAGATAGTTTGTGTGAATCATTATAAGGATCACATTTATACATGCCAGAATAACCTAGCTGTTAACAAAACTGTACCAAGAGACAGGTGACGCCAAGTAAAGCAGGCAAGAGGCAAACACCGTAGACAAAATAAAAAAGTCCAACGATCACTATATCACATGACGTCACTATGAGGAAAACAAAGGTTTTCGAATCTGGGCAGGAGCTGCTAAAAACAGCCCAGCCTGCCTTGACAGAGTACAAAATAGACTTCGTGGCTTAGTGGGGGATGCCCTTTGCTCTACCCTGCAACCTCTCTCCCACAGAAGAGACGTTGCGAGCCTATCCTTGTTTTATCGATTTCCATGGCAGGTGCTCGTCTGAACTCCAATCTCTGGTCCCCCCTCGCCAATCTTTCACGAAAAACACCCGTCTAGCTGAATCCACTGTGAAAAATTTCCCCCACACTATATCTGGGCCTAAATCAAAACGCGGATTCCATGAACAAAGCTTCTTTCTTAGAACTGCACGCCTGTGGAACTCTGTTCCGTCTGCCTGCTTCCCTCCGGACTACAACTTGGATGTCTTCAAGTCCAATGTTAACAAATTCCTAATGAACCGCCCCTTAAGTAAACACTTCATCAAATCTCCACACTAACGTAATGTACTTGCAATAGCCCTTATCCCTGAGTGGCTTCCGGGCCTTGATAAGTGGTGATCACTGTGTAAAAAAAACAGTCTCTTTCGAGAAACCATACACACGATTCGTGGCCAAATGATGTAGAAACTGATAATCTCTGGAATTTTACCGATACCTCTGTCCGTATGCGTCTCTCAATTCTCAAGTTAGAAAACTAAGGTAAGAAGGAAATACTTTTAGTTATGTAATCTCCCTCTTTTCAAATGCAATGGTTAAAAAATATATCAACTAAGCGAGTGCTTGCTGTGTATTTTCTGCCTTTTAGTTTGATGTACACACAAACAAACAACTGCTCTTTATTTAATAGCTAACTCAAGCATGATAAGCTAAAATAAAATCTCAAAACTCCTCAGTCAATCGAGCTACATTTAAGATGCATATCCTGAAAGACGGACAATCAATACAGCAATTCTCACGCGTAAGAATAAAAAATTAAAGCGTAACAAAGATAGCTGTCGGTAGACACAAAAATGACTCTCATCGACACGATGCGACTCATCTAAAATCGTTATATCTCATTTTTAGCGAGCATCGTTAATTAACCTTATTGATTTCATTGGATAATAGCCCGCTCGTAGATACAATAAATCAGCAATAAATAGAAACAGCCAAACATGTTATTGTTAATAAAACAACACTAGTGTAAATTGTAGGGTACTATGTATATAGATGGTCGTCTATCTGATCATCCTAGAGTGATGGTGAATGACCTGAGCTGAATTATGAAGCAAGGGTTGAGCAATCTCTAACCACTCATTTTCCGTGTCGGCACTGTTTGATTAAGTGTGAAGAAGTCCAAGACAACTGGTAACAATGCCGAGGTTAGTTGAGAGCATATATAGCACCTCGTATTCCATTTTAGTACTGCCCAGACTCAACGATGCTTAATTGCGGTGATCTAATGCGAACCGGTATGTCAAGGTCATTATGCCGTATTGTAGGGTAAAGTACATTAGGATATAGCTGGATGTCACTCAATCCCACTGTGCATTCACTTCGTTAACAGAATCACCATCCAAGTCTAACCTTTCCCCACCGTATTAGGTGATCTGGCAACGTTTTAATGTCAGAGCTACTCAGTCACCAGGACTCTGATGGAATTCCAGAAGAAATAGACTTCGAGATGTTCATTTTTATCTATGCTTGTAGCAAGCGCACAACTACAGAAAACTAGATTGAGAGTGGCAAAGCTACATCTGGCGCCATTGCTTTTCTTGGTCAAACTTTCTCCGATTGCGAATGCAACTGCTGAACATTGATTTTCTTGGTGTAGCGGGTAAATAAATAGTTGAAACAAATGATGGGGACTACATATAGACTAGACAATATTGAGGCATGATCTTCGTAAGCCCGACGCAGCAGTTCGACTGTTAAATATTTGATCCTTAATATCAATGGTGATTAAATTAACTAGTGTAAATTTTGACTAAGTGCATAGTAAGCTTTATCTGTATAACAGAATCATTAACAGGGTTAAATAAAGGATATGTGACGTAATGCTGAGATAGTAGACAACAAGTAAAACGGTAGACAAAATACAGTCGAACAATGAGGAATGACGCCACATTTTCAGGCTGAGAGAAACAAATGTTTTCGAATTAATCGAGATTGTGAAAACCGTGTGAATGAGACACCGTCAATTGTGTAAAAAAAATGATAATCTCAGCCAATGTTATATTGATATTAATATACACGTGCGTTACTCATTTAAATAAATTTGAAAGTTTAGCAGTAAATAATTAGCTAACATAACGTTAGTCTCTCTCGCTCTCTCCTAAGTTAATTCTGTCAAAAAAAAAACAATTTATGAAAACTCCCAGCGAACGTCTTCTTGTCTTCTCTGTTTTCATGAAAAGAATCTTATTTCTATAGTAACTACTAGACGAAACAACAATGGCAAAAAAGCAGAAAGCGCATAAAATACCAGCAGATATAAACACCCAAGAAATGCATAAAGAATTTATTTTATTATTGCAAATGTTGCACGGCCAGCTTAATAGCAACATCGGCAGAATCAACTGATTTAATTTTGTAGTCGTGGTGTTAAAGTTCCCATCATCTCTTCTCTCTGTCATCGACTTCTTCTCAATGACAGCTTTCTTAAATGTTATTGATAAAAAATATCGACAATTGAAATTGGGTTGGAAAATTTGTTTGGGATTTTATTCCTCCTTCAAAACATATATGTGTACGTATAAAACATCGTCCGTGGGAGGGAGCAGCAGCTATACAAAGAGCTGCCCTTTTTATTAAAAGATTCAGCATTCTTATCCCGTCGCGGTTCATAATCTGTCGAAGGCCCAGAGGAATAGTTGGTGGAGACATCGTGAAACAACAACTATAAAGATGAGGATAATAGTCCGTAAACAAATAAATAAAAAATATATAAATTACTCATCTCAAAGGATTCCGATAATTAATAATATAACTGCTCTTTTCATCAATCTCTGTTGGTTCATCTAAATAGAAAACTTCCCTGCTCATTCGTAACGTAATACTACCGGTTTTTTTCTCTCGGTGGCGTAGCCTTATTCGATTTCTAATTGGAGCATTTTATTTTACTTAATTTTTAACCTGGCGTAAAAAAATTACTTATGAACCTTTTATATACATACGTGCATCTAAATATTATTATAAAATTATGGATAGCAGATTCACAGGAAAATAAACATAGAGAGGCAGGTTTTCTGAATGAGGAGTCAGCAAGTGAGCCGAAAAAACATTCACATGAGACTCCGTTCAATCACAAACTAAAAAAAAAATGTCCTACACACAAAACACCGACTTAACCAGCATTAGATTCGACAGCAAACTGTTGAGGAAGATGGAGTGTGAAAACAAAAGATTAGGTGGAGACGTTCTCGAAGATGTACTGTGGCTCTGCAAAAATAGTCATGAAGAAATTCATTAGCATTCTTGGTATTCTTATGGGATTTCATAAGATATGAGCACTAAATGAAATCCTCTTTCAAATAGAGAAAGTGGCACCACCTAAGATTACGCTGGATCATATCTCAACCAGATCGAAGTGAGCGTACAGCCAAGTAAAAAGCTTTGCGACTGTCGAACTGATTGCCGCGAATGGATCTTAAGCGAGTATGACAGTTGTGATGGTAGTTAACATTTACTTATATACATTATATATATATATATATATATATATATATATATATATATATATATATATATATATATATATACTATTTTATATAAATATTTATTATTATTATTACTTAGAGACACTTGTGTTTCATGCTCATAAAATCTTCAGTCTAAGAAATGACAATTACTGCCGATCGAAGATTCGAACCCAGTTGCAAACTTTTGACTCTGCAGCAGGATATTAGCCCCTAGACCAACATCAATTAACATGAAAAAATAGAGAAAATAAACTTCATAATGCAGCATCTCTTGGATATTTACAATAAAGTATGTCATATAGTATTCAGCGACAGAGGCCGGAACATTGTTTCCCACCTAGTTTGCCTGATTATTATATAGTCATCTAAGGACAAATCCTTATTTTTAATGAGGCGATAACACTATTTTTATTTAAATATTTAAATAAATGGCTACTCGGAGGTGGCTAGACGATTTGTGTCCCGGCGAAGCTTTGCCACAGTGGAGGAACTACCGGACACTCCTGCATCCTCTTACCGGCTGCAGATGTGGAGAGAGGTAGACCCTTAGTCTACAAATATAGCACTGCCAGAGCCCAATGAAACCTTAACACCTGGCACACACCTGTCCCGTTCGGAGTGGGTCACTCTGAATAGGGCAAGGGCAAAAGTTGCAAAAACTGGCGACAACCTCCTCATGTGGGGTTACTCTACAACTGATGAATGCCCCTGTGGTGCCCAAGTTCAGACCATCAAGCACATTTTAACATCTTGCCCACTGGGGCCCAACTGCACGGACGAAGACCTCAGTATTGGTAATGAAACCGCACGCCACTGGTTGAAGAGATGGAGTGACAAGATATGATGATTTAAATATTATTATTGCCCACAGACACTCGCGTTACGCAAAGAAGAGACTTTAAATTCTATATAATGTAGAATTATCAGGACATATATACCAAGCTTAGTCATCTAGTACTCAATAAACATACCTAAACACACACAGACACAGACACACACACACACATATATATATATACCTATAAATAAACTAATTTAATAAGGCACGTGTATAAAAATATTTAATAAGATGTTTCTAATATGTGTGTGTGTGTGTGTGTGTGTGTGTGTGTGTGTGTAAGGAAGGTTATTGCAAGAGAATCCTAGCAGAGTAGATACGTGTTATAGAAGATTTGAAAAATACTGATACAGTGAATTTCAAATCAAAACAATGGGAACTAATATGTGGTTGTCAATTTAGACGCTCTTACGTCTCTGCTTATATCTGCCGTCTTTCAATGTAGACAGATATAAAGAGAGGCTAAAGAAAGACCGACATAGGTGACTAGATATCGGTTCCCCTTTATTTGGATTTGAAACAGACAGTACCGATGTTTTTTTTTCTGTTGTACACACGCATACACGCACATCAATCAATGAGTTTAAAAATTATGAAGTAGGTGGTTGGATAATACCCAGTGTATATAGTTACCCATGACACAATCAATTGGCCCACTTTCATTACACATAGGCCAGATAAAATAAACAAAATCTGATTGGCTTTGTTATGTTTGGTCACACAAAGCATTCGTTGTATAAGATGTAGACGGATCGAAATCGGCAGATGAAATTGTGCCAAAATGAATGGAAAAAACGGCTCTGCCAAGTAAGTCGCACCAAAAACAGCTGCACTGAATTGTATTCAATCATTTGAAACCTTGCTACTGTTACGTCAGGGGATTTCGAATTCTCAATTTATAGTGGAAGGGGGGGTGGAAACTGATTTATCGGATCTTTCAATCTGCCATTAGTCAAAAAAGCAAGATGGCGCATTTGTCAATGCAGAAGTAACGATTTTTCCTAATCTTATTTGCCATCGTTAATGCAAGATATATGAGAATAACGGAAAAATCTCTGAAAGTCAAAATATATTGTTAATCCTGAAAAGGGGTGGGTGATTTAAATCTTAATCGCTATAAATAATGTGTTTTGATGCATAGAAAAGAACTTGTATAAATTCTATCAGACAGATTTCAATTGTACCTATTTACAATACCTCCCCACGGGACAGAGTTAGACACCAGGGTCGTTTTTTAACGTGGAGAAAAGGTACAAAAATAAAAATTGTCTCAGTTGTGAAGGATTTCTCCTCCACTGAAAGCGAACGAGAAATGGAAGTGCCACATCTGAAAAACAGATACTACAGAAAAATGCCTTGTTGCAAAGATGATTTATAATTGCGGCCAAATTATAATAAAAGGTCATTATTAATTGTTATCATATCGTATAAAATTCTATATCAGGTCTGTCTAGTGGGTGATCGGCGCCCAGCATTCGCGCTGCTTCTCTGAGTCGTTTTACTCTTCACCATTCCCCGGTGTCTATAATTTTTACTTCGTCTAAGTATTTTCCCTTATTCCTTTATATGTGGTCAGCCATACTTGACTTTTCAACCTATTACAGTTTTTGATGTTTATCTAACCTTAATTTTTAGTTGACATCATGTCTCACCTTTGTATATGTTTTTTTACATTCACATGGAATCTAATATATACAGTTCTAAGTCATAAGTTTGCTTTCATATGGGTCTTAACTCGCGAAATTATGCGTTCAAAGAGTCGAGTTGCTCTTTATATCATATGCAAAATATTCTTTGAATTTTTTTCTGACAAGCTCTCCATGTATGGTATACAAACTGTGGTGAATTTTCGGGCGATGTCTTTGGTGTTTAGTCCAGATTTCTTGAAACTGACGTTATGCACCC
>NC_136483.1:132362136-132377136 GCF_053919585.1 Euprymna scolopes | reverse complement strand
TTTTTTACCTGGTAGAAAAGTTATGAAGATAACTTTAAATTAGATTACAGGTGGATCGTGTTACATGTAGAGGAGTTAAATCTGTGTCGCTCGTTGGAGGTTGGTTGGTTGTTTTTGTTTCACGGCATATCAACCCTTTTCGGGTTATTTAATGCCGAATCAAAAGATTTTGAAGACAATTTTTTTAAATAGAATATATTTGTTGTTTTCACGTCGGTTTCTATTCAACCCATAGGTGGGACCCTAACAGGTACTACCACTCCGGGTCAGAGTGGACATGGGAGCAATGGTAATTAAAGGGTGGCTCAACACTCCCCAAAGCCCACAGCTGGGGCCTCACCACTGGATATAGTTTAAGGTCATATCCAGGACCCCCATTCAAGGACTTTTACCCTCTGCAGGGGGGGAGCAGTCGGCGTATTCTAATGCCCCACCAACAGGGCCATCGTTGGAGGTGATAGGTATATGAAAGTACGGAAAGGCTATATATATATGTATATATATATGTGTGTGTGTGTGTGTGTGTGTGTGTGTGTGTATAGATCGCGAACAGGCTAAAACAGACAAAAGTATCGATAGATATATGATACGAACGAATGAGATCATTCCTTTTTTCATTATAATTTCTTTATGCCATGAATATTTTTTAGAAAATTCTGATCTCGTTTATGTTTAATCTTTACACGTGGATTTACAAGTCGATTTACAACACGTGCCCTTTTGACTCACCACAATCTATTAATATGAAGAAGAAAAGCAATGAGTCATTTTATAAGTTGTAGCCTCAGGTTATTGAATAAAAAAAGGCGATTTCTGAAGTTCATGTCTTTATTAAGTCACGTTTTCTACCGATCACAGACAACAAACACAAAGGAAGAAGGCAGGCTTGAGGGTTCTCAAATGGCTTTTTGAATGGCGTTACAATTTATTGAATCGTCTATGACTGGTTCAAATCCTATCTGATCCATTCTATTCTCTTACTCAATAATGTCATTGCTGCAAAATAGAAAATTAAATGGAAGTTTGTCAAACATAACGCAAGCCAAACACTGAGGAATATTTAGAATGCATTTTGCGTAATTCAACTATATGAGAAAAGGCCTTGAGAGACAAATCATGATTGCTTAGGCTTCCCTGTTAATTATATCTATCAGAATTATAACAGTGTTATTAAGGGTGACGGTAGTTTAGTAGTTATTGGTACGACCCAACGTCCTTACTGTATCAAGTTCGAATCCAGTTTGTTCAACAAAAACACTTTTATCAAATCTACACGTGACCTTGTGTCTTACCTTCTAAAACATAATTAAATAATATTACAGTGTAATGTTCTTTGTCGATCCCTTTAGTTATCCGGACGGTGACAGCAAATTACATAACACCTTGAGTCTCGTTGTTAGATACAATGTAGCCGTAATTCGTACCCTCTTCTCTTCTCATTCATTGTAAATTTCTTCTTTTACTAACAGTTCACATAAACGTTATAAACTAAAAGAGCAGCATGTATTAAGTTGGGTTCGAACAACCAATGACTATATAGATCTTTATTTTACTCGAGTCATCAGGTTTAGCTGAAGCAATAACAAATTCCAAACAGTATACAGATCGCCAAAGCTGTATACGCACACAGTCACACATTTAGCACGGAATAGCCTACCATCGTTTAACTTCGGTGATCAAACCGGGACAGGTATGGTAACGTGATCATCCTTTAACCAACACAACTCCCATGGAGTAGGAACTCAACTACTCTCTATCTTTGTCGATTCAGTGAAAAGAGGAACACCTGAACTGTCTATTCGGTACATCACATTAACGGATTCCTATCTGTGACGTAACTGCGAAGCAGGTAGCTCTCACTTGACTTTAAATGGAAAACACCTCTCTATTTAATTCTAACCTTACATCAAAATGTCCCATTCTCACTTTACCTTTACATACATCTAAATATTGAATTGTGTTCAACGAATCGTATAGAATGATCTGTGTCCAATTATTTCATTGTTCGACATTAAACGATCAAAAAAGGGCTTATTTGCCGTAAAACAAACAAACAAACAAACCCACTCGACCTTTCAACAAAATCCTTATAAGGGGAGGCAACTGTGTTACAAACATTAAATTTCTTGAATGGGCTCAGATTTCAATGCTACTAGCGAAATTTTAGAATTCCTTTTTATTCTTTTTATCTTATAAGATTTCTGGAAATATGTATATAGAGGACGAGATGGTGTATTGAGAAAATGCAAATATCTTGGCTTGATGTTAGGCAAACAGGAAGACACCAAGAGTCTAGAAAAGCTAAACTAAATGCATACAAGACCTACGAACCTAACTTCAATGAATAGTAGTTAAGTGTAGTGTTAAATAAACAGCATTAGAGCATATATAGTAAGGAATTTTCATGTACAATTAGGAAACATTGAAAAACATAGTGATGCTATTCAAAGAAAGTTACTGGGAAGAGTCATATAAACCTGGCGAACAACGGCATTCTCAAACAAAAATCTTTATATTTGCACTGAAGAAAAAACTTTCAAAAGAAGAGTTTGTACTTTAACTGAGCATAAAACCATGAAACTGCTGTCAATATAACCTTAAGAACAAGAACTACAAGAGATCACCTGGATGCCAAATGATAACGTGGATTGATAAAGTGATAAAAGACATCAAATCACCGATCAGTATTTTTCAACTTGGAATTACACGAGCAAAAACGTTATCATCCTCGAATAATTAATGAGTTTATATATATATATATATATATATATATATATATATATATATATATGTGTGTGTGTGTGTGTGTGTGTATAAACTCATTAATTATTCGAGGATGAATCTTCAACAAAAACACAATTTAACTCAGCTACAGTTGCACGGACAACCTAGAACAAATAATCAAGAAACATAACAGAAAATACTTAACAAAGATGAAAATACAAACAACACCAACAAGAACAAGTGCAACTGCACCAACAAATCGGAATGTCCACTTAATCAACAATGCCTACAAACAGAAGTAGTATATAAAGCTACAATCGCACCTACAGAAAACCCAAACGACAAAAAATACTATATTGTCCTGGTCGGCACCTTGTTTAAGGATAGATTTAGAGTGCATAAATGCTCCTTCACAAACCCTAACCACCCTAAAATACCTCATTAACTACCCACTATCTACAAAAAATAAAAAATCTAGCACATGTAAATCCCTAAACACCCCATGTCACCTCTGCCTAAACGAGAAACTCCGTATCTCTAATTTTAAAGACAGAGACAAATTACTAAACAAAAAACAGGAAACCACCATAAACTGTAGACATTACAAATCCCACCTCCTTAGCAACTATACACCTTTCTAAAACATCCCTTAGACAACACCACCTTAAATCCCCTAAATTATACATCTAATACAACCACCTACCACATACACTAAATTACCATAACATATACTCAACTAAACCCCCTTAACCAATTCTCCCTACACCCTACATCATCTTACCCCCTCCCCCTAAGAATCCCGAAAAATCCAACAAAATAACACATACCCTCAATCACCACCAACTCTAAACACCACATAACCTTATCCCACATAACCACCCAATAATTGGCGTCAATTCTCCTCCCCCTAGCCAAACTCACCCGCCCAACCCCAGCACACCTACATGCAACCTCCACGATTTAACACGGGAAATTGTTTACATATAACTATGTGGATTTACACCTGCACAGGTAAGTACGTATTGAAATGTATAACTGACCGGTGTCTTATTTGCATAGACATATACCTTGGAGTATGACACCCCAATATAGCCTTCTGCCTAAACTGATCTATAATACCCTAAAAAACCCAATACCCCAACTTAGAACAATAACTACAGTACTTTATCCCCATAAAACTACCTCAAACTCCTCCCTAAAATCTATGTATGGCTACCTAGGACCACTATCCCAACTGCGTGTGCGTTTATGATTGCGTATGTAGGTACATGTGTGTGGAACCTGTGTCCATATTTTACAGCGTGTCACGCTGTATATCTGTATGTATATGTGTGCGTAGATATCGGTGCGTATGTGCGAGTAGGCTTGTATCTTTGCAGATGTATGTATGGGTGCATGTATGTGTGCATATGTGTGTGCATGGGTGCGTGTATGCATGTATATGTGTGTGCATGCATGCGTGTGTATGTGTATGCGTGTGTGTGCGTCGGTGCTCACGTGTGCACCCACATCAAATCATTAAAAACCTCCACTATGAAAATATTGCGTATATGCACCTAGGAATGAGTTTATGTTTATATCTATGTGTACTCATATCTACGTTTAACGAAAGTATTACGTCTATATATCCACGAATGAATTTAGATTTACATCTGTGTAGACGAATATGTCTATACCAATAACTGTCTGTATACTTGGGAATGTGTGTATGTGTATAAACGCATGTATGAGTCCATGTGTGTGTTCGTGTGTACATGAGGGTATCGGTATATGTACGTACCTATGTATATGTATGTGCATGTGAGAGTATATGTGCCTGCTACCTGCTGTCCACATATGTATGTATGAGCGTGCAGCTGTGTGTATGTCGATGTATGTGTTCACGAGTATAAGTATCTGTATGTGTGCGTATGCTTGCATATATGCGTGGGGATTCATGTATGTCTGAATCAATATATGCATGTATACGCTTGCACCGATGTATGGGTGTGTGTGTGCATATGTGCGCATTCATGCTTACGCACACGTAATAGCATCATTGATATCACGAGCTGTCTCGGCAGCTTTTCGGCCTAGTTGTAACTGGAACAAGAAAATCGTGCGAATTTGAATGTTGTCCATGCTGTTGAAAGACTGCTAAAATTAATGAAAAGATTGAGAACTGTAACAAACAGCAGGGTTCGATATAAGCGGAAAACGCGCTTCAAAATAACACATAACATAGTTATATATATATATATATATATATATATATATATATATATATATCAATGAATTAATTGAGAAAGCATATATAAAAGTAACATATGTGAAAAACGATATTGTTTTTGCACTAACCATAAAAATGTGTACAATATTCGTGATTAAAATATCGGAAGAATATAGGGTAAATTAATTGAAAGAAGATGCTTATTTGATCATATGTAATAGTATGTTATAGCTATGGAAGGGGTTCACTTGAAATAGGGGTTTATGCTATATCGGTATATTTTAGAAAGCATATCTAAAATTATAACAGTATTTAGATGACATATAAATTATTAGGAATAATAATGAGATAAATGTGAGGGGATAAATTATAAGGCTACAATATAGCAAAATTTTTAAATGTAATAGATGATAAACAAACGGTAGAATAAAAGGATAAACATACAAAAAAGTCTAAGATAAATAGATACACGCATTATAGAGTAATACTAAATATAAAGTTATTAAATATGGGAGAATCAAATAGATATAAAATAAAAATAAGTATAAAAATATAAAGATATAAAGAACCAAGTAAAAAAATAAAAGAAATCAAAATAAAAAAATACCACAATAAAGAAAATATACAGTAGGAGAAAGTTCTAAAAAGCAGAGAAGTGGGGATGATTTGTAGTTATTAGGTCCTTGTTGAGTACAAAGCTGTATCGAAATATTTTATTTAAAAATCATTAATTGTAAATAGAAGTTCCTCTGTGAGAAATGCAAGCACCGTCCAGTTTAAATGGTGATTCAAGGTAACGTGTTGCAGTTAGTGATGGAAATTTTGCAATTTTTTAGGATATTAAAGCTAGGATTTTAATATAAATGGATGAACATTATCTTACTTTTTCGGGAGAAAAAGGTTTGGAACGGCAATTAATTTTAGAATATGGTATTTGATTCCAAATTTCTCATGTTCGGAGTGAAATTACGTTGGTCCTTGGTAGAAGATGTAGATATTTCTGATTTTAATTTGCGTATCCCAAAAAGATCCAAGTACTGTTATAATTACTTCTAAGAGATATTAAGGAGAAGATATACTTATGTTTACTTTTATGTGATACTCTCACATTTTTAAGTCTTTATATTACAGGAGCGATGTTTCTTAAAAGAGAAATAACTGTTGTTTCCGGATGGCAATTTAGTATCTAACTAACCTTGTATAGTTTTAATTAGTTTTTAAATGATTGATGTGTCCGTTCAGTCTCCTAAGACAAAGGTTATCCCATGTAGAGGCAGCCACGTGTGTGATTATGAGGCAAGGGTTGCGCAATCCAAACTACACCTTTCCTGAACCGCCACTGTTTAAGTCCAGTAGCAAGGAGAAGTCAGGGAGAACTGGGAACAATGCCGAGATAAGCGGAGAGCACATAAAGTAACTGAAAGTCCCAAAAGGTCACCAGGTTCAACGTTGCTTAGTTCCTGGTTATAGATATTAAAGTTATGGGGACCTAAATTTTGGGAATAAAATGTAACAAAGTAGGTGTTTTACGTCGCTGTCGTTTTATAATAAGTTGCCTTTTACTCTTTAATAGACGAAATGTCCATCAATCAAATTTCGTTCATGTCCGCAATATATCGGTGACACCATAAGGAAATATAACTTTAAAAATAAGCGATTTCAACGAAATCTAAAATATTGGAATAAACACGTTTTTAGACACCCATAAAATATGTAGATAGGTTCGAAAGTAAATTTTCTCTCAATTGGTAACACTTATTTGTTGAGTATTTGTTTTGCACTTCTATTTTCGTTTTTCAATATAATCACTGTCTCGAATATTTTAAATAAAAACGCCTGCCTTACATCCCAGAAGGAAATAATAGAACCAAACAAAATAAAATTTTATTGAAAACAATCTGAAAAGAATTCCATTTAAACCTATAAAAATTATCACTCTTGTGTCAATCTAACTCTGCACATTAAAAATCGTCTATTGGAACAAAAACCATAAACATAAGAGACAGGTCAACCAACTGAAAACGAACTCTCTCTCGTAAAGAAGTGATGGCGCATGTTAATGTATAAAAGAAAAAAGAATAAGAAGAATAAAAAGACTAAGAAAAAGAGAAATATGGAGAGTAGAGGAACGAGAGAAAGAGAGAGAGAGAGAGAGAGAGAAAATGATAAACAGAGAGAGAGAGAGAGAGAGAGAGAGAGAGAGAGAGAGAGAGAGAGAGAGAGAGAGGGGGGAGTTTAGGATCAGACAACATGCAAATAATGTCGTAAATTCGTTGAAGAGTTGCAGTGAATTACAATTCCACTTCTTACCCGCTCGATAATTTGTATTTCTGCAGTATTGTCGATTTCATCACCATTTTTTAGTAACTGCTGCTGTCTCTTAAACTGTGAAGGCGCCAATTTAGCAATAAAACTCACGAGACTGAAAGAAAAGTACTACTTATTTATATTCTGCTATTCATCTATTCATAGGCAATATTTTTGAAATAATATTCATTAGAAATCTCACAGCAATTTTTCTTTTAAACCTATCTTTTCTTATCTTTAATGTAATCATCATAATCTTCGTACTTGGACAAGAACCAATTCTTTGGCTATATCTATTTACTCTACCTCTCCTCTTTATCTATCTTTCTATCTATCTATCTATCTATTTCCCTCTTTTCTGCTCTCTTCCTCTTCTTGCACACGCATACGCACTTATTTACATATATAATTTATTATTGTTTTCACATATATATATTTTCATAACTTTGTGACACAATGACTATCTCCCTCAATAAACCTTGTGCCAAACTTGACCTGCACTTATGTGGAGGCAAACACACACACACATTTCAGTGCGGACACATTTTTAAAGATTAAAACTGTCGGCACACGAAGATTGGCAGGTGTTTATGATTCCATTGCACAATAAAAGTTAAAAATAAAAATTGACATTATAATTTGATAAAACAAAACATTGCGAATAACGCATATTCCCCACTCTCGTTCTTTCGCTCTCTCTCTCTTTCTTTCTCTATTTTTCTCTTTCACTTCCTTTCTCTCTCTTTGAAAGAGAGAATTAAAATATGATTGCATTGTAAAAACAGTTTAAGCTTGCACCCCATATACGCAGAATATAGTAGTTTGATGTGCACGCAATGGGTCGACTAAATATGCTTCTTACTTGTTAATTGTTAAATAAATGATATATATCTTTATAAAAATGCATTTGTTCGCTATTGTTGTGCAAGTGTTCGATCTTAATCTGCGGTTCCTCCCATTAATGTGACGACGAAAAGCTGCATGTAAGGACTCAAAGAACACACAATATCGACCCATGTCAGACAGTTATAGCCGACGACATATCGACCCGTTTTTATTGATGTTTTCAACAGGTGCCTATCGTTTGGATATCGTGTCTAACACCCGGGGAGCTGGTTGCGTTCCCAGAACGTTTCTCTCTCTCTCTCTCTCTCTCTCTCTCTCTCTCTCTCTCTCTCTCTCTCTCTCTCTCTCTATATATATATATATATATATATATATATATATATATATATATTATATATATAATATGATATGATATGTATATATGATATGTTTATATTCATACTTATAAGATATATGCATACTTATAGGATACTAATAAGAATGTTCAGAAAATTTTAGTAGCACGTTTACAAAGATTAAAAAAAAAGATAGAATAATACTAAAGAACACTTATTGTAATTTTAAAATCTATCACATAGTTTTGATTCTAGAAGAAGTCTGAAATAAAAACTTAAGCCCAAGTGTTCTTTATACGAAATTTAAATTCAGTGTATCTTCTTTAAATGGTATCGAATGATTATGAATCCTATTCAATGTCGATCTGATATATTTGCAAATATCAGGCTGTGCTGATACATGCCCCCATAGAAAAAAATGTAAAATGAAAGAAAATGAAATTCCCAGAATATTTCTAAATTAAAGACACAATTTTAAATTTACATTTAATAAGAATAATATTTTTAGGAAAAGTTACATACGAATATCTGATTTTTGTCTGCGATTTCGGTTCGTATTGGTCCTTGCTTTATGAAAACAAATGCTTATTGTTTTAATTTGAAAAATGTCATGGGTTTCATATTTTTACGAATAAACTTTCTTCCTTCTTACCATCTTTGCATAACACTACATAAAATTTAGTAAATTGTATCCCATAATTTTTTTTTACTCACGTTTCTCCATAGTATCAACCTGACCGAATGGCTAATTGTAAGCATAGACCGATTCATACCATCCAAAAAATTCCAACAAAAACCTAACAGCCAGCCATGGTTCTCCCCAGAAAATGCTGCTGCCATCGCGCACAGAAATCAATTTTCCATAGCTACCAACGTAATAGATGTACTGAGACAAATCTGCCTTTAGGAATGCCAGGAACCACTGCAAAAAGGTAATAAAAAATGCAAGAAAGCTATATGCTCAGTCCGTTAAATCCAAAGTAGCTGAGCAGCGGCTTGGTTCCCACCAGTTTTGGCAAATAGCAAACAGAATCCTGAACAGAAGCGTGCGTTCTATCCCAACTATCCTCAATGAACCTGAGGTCATCTCGTCAGCATCAGATAAGGCCAAACTATTTACCAAGAACTTTGAAGCTAATTCTACCCTATTCGACGAAGGCTATCAACTCCCCGTATTTTTTTTACATAGGCATCACCACTTATCAAGGCAAAGAGGACTATCGAGGATACGTGTTAAAGAATGTACAATAGAAATTGGACAATATAGTAACCGTTAGTAATGGAGATTCGGTAAATTTGTTAACTTATATGGAACGGCTCATTAAAAACTTGTTTACGTTAGACTTGAAGACAGCTATATTGTAGTCAGCCGGAAAACAGGGAAATGGAAGACAATTCCATAGGCGTGCAGTTCTAAGAAAGAAGCTTTGCTCATGGAACCTACGTTTAGGTTTAGGCACAGATAAAGAGTGGGGGAAATTTGTGATAGTGTTTTTGGCTAGACGGGTGTTTCTTGTGAAAGTTTGGCGAGGGGTGATCATAGAATGGAGCTCAGTCGAACACTTGTCATGAAAATAACGATAAAGCAGAGACAAACTCGCAACATCTCTTCTGTGAGAAAGAGGTTGCAGGGAAGAGAAAAGGACATTCCCTACAATGCTACGGAGTCTATTTTGAACTCTATCAAGGCAGGATAAGTCCTTTCTAGCAGTTCCTACCCAGATGTGACAACAGTACTCCATCCTTGGCCATACCTGGCTCTTATATAGATAGAGAATTGCATCAGCAGTGATATATCTACTGGATCGATAGAAGGATTCCAACAATTTTTCCAGCGGCCTTGACAAGGGATTTGTTCCATTTAAGATTAGGAGTAAAGGTCAAACCAAGAAGCTTGTCAAAACACGAGGCCTCCCCAAGACAAAAGCCATTCATTTCAATTGATGCCAGATGGGGATCAGAGGGTTGATGATGTAAAGATAAAAGCTTGGTTTTAGATGCATTAAAAGTAACAAGTCACCTCTTTCCCCATTGGACGACCTGTTCAAGTTCAGAGAAGAGAGAATCAGAAAGAACTTGGTCGTTTACGATCTTAGATGTGCTACAATAGATATTAGTGTCATCAGCATAGATGTAAACGAATGATGTAAGGGTGTGATTTGGAAGATCATTAATATAGATCAGGAATAGAGTTGGGCCCAGGATGGGCCCCTGAGGAACTCCAGCATTAATACTAAGAGCTTCTGACTTCTGACTATCAACCACTACTCCTATGAACCTATCAGAGAGAAATGATTTAATAATTGAGAAGACATTTTCAGCTATACCGTAGTTGGAGATCTTGTGAAGTAAACCTTTATGGGCAGAAATCAGAGACCCTCAGGGGTCCATCCTAGGCCCAACTCTCTTCCTGATATACATCAATGATCTCCAAAATCCCATACTTAAATCATTCGTTGACATCTATGCTGATGATACAACCATCTATGGCAACACATAAAAGGCCGTAAATGACAAAGTTCTCTCAGATTCTCTCTTCTCTGATCTTGAGCGCGTGGTACAGTGGCGGAGGAGGCGGCTTGTTACTTTCAATGCATCTAAACCAAGCTTTTATCGTTACATCATCAACGCTCTGATCCCCATCTGGCATCAATTGAAATGGGGGGCTCTCGTCTAGGGGAAGCTCCATGTTTTGATAAGCTTCTGGGCTTGACCTTTACTCCTGACCTGAAATGGAATACGTACATCAAGTCAGTTGCCAAGGTCGCCGGAAAAATGATAGGATCCTTCTACCGCTCCAGAAGATATCTCACCCCTGATGTAATTCTCTAACTGTAAAAAAGCCAAGTACGCCCAAGAATGGAGTACTACTGTCACATCTGGGCAGGAGCTGCTAAAAACAGCCTATTCTGTACAAAATAGGCTTCGTGGCCTAGTGGGTGATGCCTTATTCTCTTCCCTTCAACCTCTCTCCCACAGGAGGGACATTGCGAGCCTGTTTTTGGTTTTCGTTACTACCATGGCAGGTGTTCGTCTGAACTCCAATCTCTGGTTCCCCGTCGCCAATCTTTCACCATAAATATCCGCATAGCTGAAACCACTGTCAAAAATTTTCCCCACTCCTTATCTGTGTCAAAATAAAACATAGATTCCATGAACAAAACTTCTTTCTTAGAAATGCACGCCTGTGGAACTCTGTTCTGGTTGCTCGTTTCCCACCTGCCTACAACCTGGATGTCTTCAAGTTCAATGTAAACAAATTCCTGATGAACCACCTCCTTAAGTAAGACACTATCAAATCTCCAACACTAACGAACTGTACCCACAATAACCCTTATCCCCGAGTGGCTTCCGGGCCTTGATAAATGGTGACTTCCTCGTAAAAAGATGATTAAAGATACAATTTTCCTTATAAAATTGATAAGAATAGCATGGTTACGAAAAGCAAAATGTCTTATTTTCGTCTGCGATTTCGGCAAGTATTTTGTCCTTGCTTTATAAAAACAAATTTTATTTTACATCTTTTTCTTTCTTTTTCAATATTTTCTCCTTATTTCATTTCATGAAGTTATGAATAAAGAGAGGAAGATTATTTTTCGCCTTTTCTAGTTTCATTTACATACTTATCACCCATTTCACCGGTAGTAATTGTTTTGCAGTTACATATTTTTTATTTCACCGCGCAAGTGTAGGCAATTCATATTTTGCATTTTTATTCAAGAAATTATATACTACATAATTATTTTCTCCCTAATTACCTAGAAACAATCTTTTCGCTTATTTCATTCAAAATGAAAGATATTGTATATGGAAGGATCGCATGATTTCCGCGAACAAAAAAAAAAGAAAGAATACAACTACAGATAACTAACCTTATCATCTTCTCGTTGACCCTAGTATAAATGAACCTTGGTACCGCTTGTAGAATTAGAAACGTTATATTCAGGGAAAATCCAGCTGAAATTGTTGAATGTACAATATATATATATATATATATATATATATATATATATACATATATATATATATATATATATATATATATATATATATATATTAATAATGGGACGATTCTGATATTTTTCCCGATTTCGATGCAATTACCGATTCCGATTCTTTATAAATCTCTAATTATATAAGTCTAAAATTGTTATATTCCCCGATTTTCCTTGCAGTACTTATCTTTGTAAAAATATTGACTCGACCAATGTTTCCCGCCGCAGCGATAGCACGGTCTTATAGGGGATCCGAGTCTTGTGACTGGGTGGTACTTATTAGGTGTAGCCTGAGTTTTCTTACTTCCAGCTTTGCTTTTCCGGAGTGAGTATTTTTTCGGTCTGAAGGTCGCCCTTCTAATGAATGTTGCGCTTGACTCCTCGACGTGTCTCGAGTTGTTCCTTACGCAGACTACCCGTTGATAATCTTCGGCCAACTTCTGGAAGATGAGGCCCTGTTCACTCTCAAGTCTAGAGAGAACACGTTGTCTAATCTCAGCGTTTTTGGATGAGACTAGACCTTGCGCAAAAATTAAACAATTGCAATCATCTGCCGATAAGTCAGATAGACGGAAATCATCACAGCGTTTATTTACCATGGACGCGAAGGTTAGGTAATAGTCGTCGTTGCTTTTTGCAGGTTCAAGCACTTCCATCATTTATGTATTCGAGCTGAACAGTTCGGAGAAAAGTTTGACCGATTCAGAAAATTCCAATTCACTCGTCTTCCTGGGCAGAATATAATCCACAAACATGCTATGTTCTGTGGTCCCAAATTTCCTCAAAAGTAGGCGAGCTTTCTTAGCGTTGCTTCACTCTTGACAACTCACGGTGATAGGTCCTCATATCTCCGATAGAACGCATCAAACGTACCTTCCAACTCCGGTTGGTAGTTGAACGTTTCTATAGCGTTCCATATTGTACTTTGGGAAAAAAGAAAACTGTCGTCCCTGTGTTCCGTTCTATCAAATATTTTTAAAAATAGCTCTTCTTGTCTCTGTTGTTGAAGTAGCATTCTCTCCTCCAACACTTGTTGCCTCTCTTGAAATTGTAAATGGAGCTGTTTATCACGTTCTTTAAAATTTTCATCTTTCTACTGCTGGTCCATCTGAGCTTTGATTAGCTGTATTAATATTGTTTTACAGTTCTCCATCTTTTAATGTGTATTTCCAAACGCGAAAAAAAAATATTTCCGTATTTGACTGGAGAAGAGAAATAAAATAATTACAAAAAATAATCAAGAAAATGTCCTTTCCTTGAGTGTGTGCATATTAAGGGGGAGCAATTTATCCTTTGCTTCTTGGTAAAACCCTTAGAGTTAACCCAATATGAGGGTGGACAAAAAAATGTACTTGCGAAACAAGAAAAAATGTACTGTGATACCATACAGTTGCAAACGAATAAAAATAATTGCGGAATTGTCTGGCAGTTAACCAAAATGGCTGTTTTTTATGTGTGTATCTGAGGGGGGGGGTTGTCCACGCGGGAGAAAAAAATTTCACTTTAGAACCGACAGTTAAAAATAGAATATTTCAGAAGATTTCACGCGAAAAAAAAAATCTTATCCAAGTAAAACGGAAAGGGGCAAAACATTTCTCTCCCGTTAAAATATTGAATAATTTAGTAGCAAAAACAAAGGCAAAAATAAACGAATAAACAGTCGACTGTTTACAATAGATTTGTTCTCGCGGTGAAAATTGGGTCAACATTTTTTTCTTTTTTTTTCTTTCTTCTTTCAATAAGCAACCAATTAATTTTTAAGCATTAACAAAATGTGTTTAGAACAGTTCTTTTCAATTTAAATATAGAGACAAAAAGATTAACTTACGATTTAGTCGATTACTTTTCCATGTGTCAGTTTTCTTTTTTTGTTTTGAGGATTTTGTTTTTAGCACGTAATTGCCAGCCGACTTCTTAACTAGTAAATTCGACGTTCTTTTGAAGTCAATTAGAATATTTTTTTTGTGGAGTTAACCCGTCTGAAAGTCAAATCCGACGTGGCCAGTTGTTATGGGGTTAAATGGTAATAAACGAAATGAACACAGGATTTTTAGGAACGAAACATGTATTCACATATATTACAGGCAAAATGAGTTACTCAACGGTGAGGCGTTTGCACACGACCTGCTTAGGTGAGTGCCAAAGGCTGAGAACCGGTACTCGATACCGGAAGTGATGTCACCAGAGGAAGTGACGTCATGAGATAGTCCATTAATCCCATGGAGGAGCGTGCAGATATTTTCCTAAACCTCAAAACACACTTGTGGAGGATGATCTCTCGATTTTAACTTTACTGGTAATTCAAATAAATATTTATTATTTTATCATTATGGAGCAATGGAGGATTTTTGTTTAAACAAAATCAAATAAAAAAGGCAATTAGAGAATCGTTTTGGCATCGAAAAACAGGCATCAATTTTTCCGATTTCGATACTGATCCGTTACCTCAAAATCTTCCGATTTTTCCGATTCCTGATTAATCATCCCAGCATTAATATATATATATATATATATATATATATATATATATATATATATATATATATATATAGTAATTTATAATATATATATATTAGCTAAAAAA
>NC_136483.1:132304636-132357136 GCF_053919585.1 Euprymna scolopes | reverse complement strand
TTAGTCTCAGTACATCTATTACGTTGGAAGCAATGGAAAACAAGTGATTTCTATGCGAAATGGCAGCAGCACATTCCGGAGAAAACCATGGCTGGCTGTAAGGGTTTTGCTGGAATTTTTTCGAGTGTATGAAACGGGCTATAACTACAATTAACCATTCTGTCATGTCTGATACTAGAAAGGACACATCCTTTTTAAACATGGGACGCAGAGGTAGATATAGTATAAATGTACAGAAGCTATCCCAGTCAGCCATAGAGTATCGATATTCTGTACGATGGAAAGGTACATCTGGGGACTTATTACATATCATTTTTATCTTAACTGATACAACTGAGTGGTCGGAAGATCCAAGTGGAGACAGAACAGAAGCTGAACACAATTCAGGGCAAGTTGTGAGAAAGAGGTCTAGGAGACTTTCATACTGGCAGGCATTGTCGGTCACACGGGTGAGTTCGTGAACAATCTGAGTGAGGTCATAAGCAATGGAGAAATCATGACAGAACCTCCCCTCATCATCGGTCTTCTTTGAGTGAGTTAACCATTCCACATTGTGAACATTGAAGTCTCCACAGACATGAATATTAGCTGAAGGATAAGCAGATAGGACGTGGTCAATTTTCTCAGATATGCTTTTAAAGATAGTAACTCCGCTGTTTTGGGGGCGGGGCGATAGAGAGCAAATATAAATGCAGTAGTTTGAGTTAGTGCAACCTGGAAGCACATATAGGGTAAATTAGGATCTTCTCTGGAAATGTCTCTATCACATGGAGAGCCATCTTTTATATAGGTACATATTCCATGCCCATGGTGATCTTGGGGGTCAGATTTGGAAGTTAAATTAGAGTATCCTTTAATTACGAACTCATCTAGGTCTGTCCAATGTCAGTTTCACTTAGAAATAATATGTCTGGTTTAGTCTCATAACATTCTGTTCCTTATAAGCTCTTATGAACCTATCAGAGAGAAATGATTTAATAACTGAGAAGAATTTTTATCTTGAAGGTTAGAACGTAGACCCCTGATGTTGGAGAAGGAGACCTGGTAGTGGGAGTCTACGTTAGAAGTTGGAGATCCTGGTTTAATCGTGTGTTTTTATTGAGACTTTTCATGATGGTGTTTTGGGATTTGTGGACTAGGTCGACAGACATGCTTGAAGCAGGACAGAGAGGGAAAGCAAGAGAGAAATAGAAATGAAGATTTTTTTTGTAGCACATTAAAAAGTTAAAGCCGTAACAGTTACCCACTAATATGGAATTGAGAGGTCCCACCAGAAGCTACTGCATAGTCCAGAATCCATTCACCAACTGGCAATACAGCAGGCCCAGTACTTTGCGCCTGCTGATAGGACAGCCTCCTTAGTGGTTAATCCAAGGTTCGGATCCCTGGCTATCAGGCGGATAACGTCAGCCCAGATAAAACGTTTACATCCAGCACTCTTACTAATGACATGGCTACAAGGATCGACATAGAAACAGAAAATTTCCGACATCCCTGACGGATGTTCACGCAAAATACTGCCAACCTAGAAAACAGGTTTTTCTTCTCCTTTTGTCAGAAAAATCACTCACAAAAAATGAGGACTGATGGACAAATAAAGAGAAGCGAGAGTAAGGGGAGCTGCCTATAACGCATCCACAATGCATTGTCTACTCTTCTTTAAAAAAATTAAGTATTGTACTTAATAAAAGTCCATTTGATGTGTTTAAGTGGGGTAGGTCTCCAACTGAAAATGAAAACAATTGCAAAATCTGTTATGCTATCAACTTGGAAAATATAAACATTTATAGACAATAAAAATCTATGATAAAAAATAAAAATAAAATAAATAAATAAATAAATAAAATATATACTCCAAAGGAACTTGCCAGATAGATTCGGTACATCTTTCCACGAGAAAACCATTTACACAATTAATAAAACAATGAAGTAAAAATAAAGATTAAAAACTGAAATAAATATAATATTAGCACTTGCATCTAGAAAAGAAATATTACAAAATTCATAACTTAACTGCTATAATAATATGTCCTTCCCGGCTGCAAATAGGAATTGATTTTGCTTGAAATAAAAATGTAGGGTTTTCATTTTTGAAAAGAAAACGGTCATCACGTGACATAGTTCGCTACTTAGACAAGCATGTTCTTTTATAAGTAGTAACGTGTCGACGGACGGGGGGAGGGTAATAAACCAGCATTTTCACATCTATTTATGCTCTATTTCAAATGAAACTTGCCAGATAGATTCGGTACATCTTTCCACGATAAAACCATTTACACAATTAATAAAGCAATGAAATAAATAAGCTTAGTAAAGTTTGGTCTACTTTTACTTTTATCTTTGAGAAATTGTTCCAGCGACAAAGAAAATTCAGCTTTAGAAATATAAAATTCTTACCGGATATACAGAAACAACAGATACGAAGAAAGAACCAAAAACTTGACAAAAGTATCTTGTTTTAATTAGCTTGATAATGCAGCATTACTTCGAGATATTCTTTAGAAATATAATAATGTCCTATTAATATTTTTTTATGTGCTTTTTTTTGAATGACTATAAAAAATATTTTATTAAGTCAAGGGTTTGAATTCCATATAGAAACGCTGATTTAATTTGAATAAAATAAAATACGCATCAAGTGCGCTTGAAAGCCAAATCACAACGTAATATGAAAATAAACCAATATTTTACTTGTTTCAAATTTATAACAAAAATATATTTCAGAGCTCTAATTCATCTTCAGAATGTTGTTTTCTTTCTTTTTTTCTTTTCTTCTTTCTTGCGATGTTGTAAAGTTGGAGAAAGAAACATCTGTTTGTAAAGAGCCTCGCGTTGCATATCACGGTTGTATTGTGAAATTTCGGAACAGTGCGTAAGCAACGCGAATATAACGTCAAGGGTGTGAATTCCATATTGAAACGTTGATTTGAATAAAATAAAATACGCATCAAGTGCGCTTGAAAGCCAAAGCTTTCTCAAACTTTACAACATGGAGAGAAAGAAAAAAAAGAAAGAAAACAACATACTGAGGATGGAGTATAGCTCTGAAATATATTTATGTTATAAATTTCAAACAAGTAAAATATTTGTTTATTTTCCTAATATTACGTTGTGATTTGGTTTTCAAGCGCACTTGATGCGTATTTTTTTTTATTTATTTGTACTGTTAAAAGCAGACTTTTCTTTCTTCAACTCAACAACATGGCAAGAAAGAAGAAAAAGAAAAAAAAAGAAAAAAGAAAGAAAACAACATACTGAGGATGGAGTTTAGCTCTGAAATATATTTATATTATAAAATTCAAACAAGTAAAATGTTTGTTTATTTTCCTAATATTACCTTGTGATTTGGCTTTCAAGCGCACTTGATGCGTATTTTATTTTATATATTTTATTTTATATATTTTATAGTTTGCTTCTTTTATTCATTAAATCTTGCTTAAATTTCGATAACAGCTTTTATATGAGGTATAAATTGCCTAAATGCAAGAATCGGCTGGTTCTTGATCATATTAGAGAAGTCATTTTATGATAATGCCCAGTTGCAATCTTACCAGCATCTCGCAGAATATGCATCATAAGTAGAAGAAAGCAGCATTATCTATGCAAAGTTTCTGCTCCGTGGAATAGACAGCCAGAGAAGATGTAATGATGTCTAATATATGCATGTTTAACGATCGCCCCGTAAAAACATTCACACGATATAAAAATGCAAGATTTTCTCTTTTGCATGTCTTACTCCGCTTTGCTATTTTTGAACCAATAAACTTGATTCGTTGGTATTGGACATTGCTTTAGCTATAAATACTTTTAGTGATTAGCTAGTTGTATGTATGTCGTCATTAATCCTTTCTCAGCTACACTCCATACAATTGAGATCTGAAGAGCTCAGAGGTTAAATGTTATTGGTCATGTCGTCATGAAATTGAAATAACAAAGACATTTGTTAAAGAGTCCTTATTAAATCATTTTTTCTTGACATAATAATCTTTCGTATAATTTGCAATGTTCAGACTGTTCTCATCTTCACCTATGGGGCAGTGGTTGGAAAATCAATTGTAAAAGTGATATTTTCCTGATGGTTGAAGGTTCAATTCTCAGTGTGAGCGACCGACAAATACAATTGCGAATTATTTCCAAACTCTATCAATCATAGCTGACGGAACGAGATCATTCTACCCCTGTGAAGTAAGTAAAGGGTTTTATTTAAAACTCCGGCCAAATTCCCGACTTCGGCAGAAAACTTTCCAACTTCGACAAGAGACATCTGAAGAAGGTCAGAGGTTGCATCGACCGAAACGGTGTGAAAATGACATTCAAGGTGAGAACAGTAGTCTGAAGATTCCAAATAATACGAATAACTTATCCACATCTCAAAAGTTCAGAAACATAATAAACCTTATTCATCACAGATAACTTATCTCTGGTGTTTTTCTTGACAGCGTTTCATATTGTTCGTTGTGACAAATGGTGTTTGTTTCCAATCGTTCTCATGGATCTTTTTTGGATTAGCACCATCGATTTGCTGTAGTGGCCGACTAAATTCAATAATTTGCTATCTGTATGTCTCTTATTTTTCCCATAATCGTGATATCTTTACATCTTTAACGGTTTGTGAACTTTAGTAACGAAAGACCAAGCGACCTTTAAAAATGTGTCAATTTCCAAATTGCTATAATCCGCTTTTGTAGTAACAACAATTGTATGCCTCTTCACAGGTTGTCTAATTGTAGAATCTGTTATTGATAATTCTGATATCTAGAATACATAAAGTCAAATAAGATTCCTGCTATAGTGCAAATAACGGATCCGCAAATACCTTACGCATCCTGTATATACTTTTAAAATCTCAGCATCAATCGACATTGAATGAGAAATCGTAAGTTATCCTCATCATGCACATCATCATATATTAACCCTTTTCTTATTTTTCTGCATTTTATAATGTTTAAATTTGCTAATGAGCTACTTATAAAATAGAAAGAACGTGAGTATAAAATAGAACGTGAGTATAATGATATTTGTTGAAATAATTTTTGGTAACATAAACCTCTAACTTCCTAATTGGCATTTACCAGAAATGTGTATTCCTACTTCAAAACCGTTATACCCTTATTGATATTTCTGTTCATATTTCCTTACTTTACAACTTTAAAATAAAAAATAAAATAAAATGAAGTAAAACGTTAATTGTAAATGGTATGTACAATAAATGATTGATTGCGTTACTATTTGGACATAAACTCTGTACTATGTTACTATGTAACTATGTAACTCACTATTGAGTTTTCTGAGCTCGACAGTTCTACCATATAACCAACCACGCCAGTATCTTCACATCGCCAATATCGCGCCACCGACATGTAAATTGAGAAGCAAAGAAGAAATTAAATATGTTTGATATTTATAAATCGCGATAAATCAGTGAAAATGTCCACGAGGGATGGGAGAGATCGCCTGTCAAGATCACTATCTCTGGACTGTCATTCTGTCATTCTATATTTGTGGAAAAATGTCTTATTTTCCCTCGTCAACAGAAGAGATTATGGTAAAACGTTTCAAGATCCGTTTCCTTTTTTATATTGCACGGGTTTTGAGTGGCATACAAGATAAAGAAATTCTAACATTATTATGTAATTTATACAAAACACGAAACTTTTCAAAACGCAAGGTGGTCTGTCGTATAGCGTAGATACATGTCAATACACAGTAAACATTACCGACGACGAGATAACACAAAACCGACAAAAATAAAGAAAAGGTTTTTGTTTTTACTATTCAAATAACAACTCATCATGTGCCATTCGATGATGAGCTTAAATGGCAAGCCGAAAGATGAAGAACACTATGAGATTATTAACACTGAGCAATGGTATAAACTGAGTTTGACTGTTTGTGATGGAGCCCGTGACAAGAATTTGTTGGCATCGGATTTAAACACGACCATGATGCAATCAGCAAGGCAGCAGACCTGTGATATTGTGTTCCGCAGACGGGAAACCCTTAAAAAACACTAGACATGGAAATTCCGTCTAACTCTGTGCACATAGAGGATGAATGGAAAGTGGGTTCTTGCTGTGGAAACTGAAAATTAGAGCGCAGCTGAACACCTTCAATAGAAATAACAATCGGACACTAGAAAAGTCTCTCCTGCGAAAAAAGAAATATAGGAAATAGTGCTCGGTACAGTACATTTTTAGATGCGGCAGCAATATTTTATCATTGGGCTTATCTGACTCATATAGATAGAGGACAGCATCTGGAGTCAAGTACTTTCTGGAGTGGTTGGTTAATTCAATCATTATTCTAGCGACGTTAGTAACAGACTGAATATACAACTTTCATTTTAAATATAGGATGAAAGTCAGTCCTAAGATCTTCTTTAAAACAAGGAGATTCTTCTAAATATAATCAAGTTATCATGCCGCTTGAGAAGCGCCACTGGTCCGATATTACTAGTATCAAATTAGACTAGCGCGAGATCTATCGTTTATTTCAAGCGGAGGCCTCTCTAAAAGACAACTTTAATATTAACAATGTGAAAATGTAAGACCTTATACCTTTATACAAATTGTGCATTCACACAGAGATGAAATTAATAAATAGACAGCCTACAAAAATACACTTGTTGCTTCCTTTTGGCGACGACAAGAAACATCGATATTTTATACTAATTGACATTTTTGTATTCAGATATCAATATATTTAACATATATCGTCATTTTTCTCTAGCGTGGTCCCACAAAGCGTAAGAATTCGTAGCGATCTACAGGAGTCACATTATAGGTTGATATGAAAGTTTAATTAATCAGCGTTAGTTAAACTCAAACCTTAATGTTAAACTTTTCAATGTTAACCAAGTGATTGCCTGATTCATTATAGAGAAAAATGATCCAAATCATCTCGTCTACGTTCATCAAGAACCCTATATAATCATTCTTTTGGTGTTCAAGGGTAACTACACATAAATAAATGAAAATGACAAATAAACATTCTTATTATCATTAATAGCGATGACTGATTATTATATTAAATCTGGATTAATCAAACTTTATTAAACTCATGCTGGTGCTTTAAGTTTTAATAAAGCAACATATATGCTAAATTATTTCTTAAAATATAAGAAAAAAAAACGAAGCTTTAAATTGTTTTATTTAGACGTAATAAACCTACAAAGGGACGCATCTTTTACGGAGTTTCAGTGTATCGCCTTTTCTCATTGTATTTTGACAAACCGCTTTTATTTTATAAGATGTCCAACACTCTCACTTAAACCATTGTCTCTTTTTAATATTTCTATTGTTATTCTCTTTTTGAACTGTTCATTACATTTTTGTTAATTAAAAACTTTACTTATTAACTGGCAAATGTAGATTCCAAAGTAAGCTACATATGCATTTTTCTCTCTCTATCTCATATATATATATATATATATATATATATATATATATATATATATATATATATATATATACATATATATATATATACATATATATATATATATATATATATATATATGTTAAAGTACCTTGATGTCAAATCCAATGTACGGACAATTTAGTCATTACCATTGGTTCCCCTCATGAAACGAATAGTCAAATAATGTTTAAAAAATCTTGAAACGTTTGAGTGTTGTTGCAATTAATAACTTAAAACCTTATCAACAATTACACACACACACACACACACACACACACACACACACGCATATATATATAGACTTATATGTAATATACTGAGTTCATGAAATTCAGTAAATTTTCACATACCAATGGGTTTTAAGCCAAATATAGTTCACTTAAGGTGTAAGCTAAAAAATTATCACATTTCATAATTGAGCATTCATATACTGTGTAGGCAAAATCAAGACTTCAAAACAAAAAGTGTATTTTATTTTACGTTACAATTGTTTTCATGTCCAGCTCAACAATTTCAAGCATTATATCGTTTGAAAATTTTCAAAAACCAGCATTTCTTCAGACTTTATGAATAAACACACTTTTGGCAATGCAGCGTTTTTTTAAGAGAAAGAAAACGGGGAAAGCATGCGAGAAACATTTACCTTTGTTGTTGTTACGAAAAAGCCCATTTAAATATTAATATATCGCCTAATTTTCGTATCCTAATTTAAGAACAGAGTCATGAGAAGTTTCTACAGAGAACCCTAAGCCATTTAAAAAAATTATATACCCCATTCGTTAGGTTCCTAAATTAGATCCTGCTATTTCTTTATTTCCCAATAATTGATTTTTTATAAAAAGAATTTTTTTAAAATTTTGTTTCTATATTTAACAACCTTGCAAAAACTTAACGGTTAATTATAAATAATTTAGCTTTTCCTGTTTCATTTATCACAGTTTTCACTGGTGTTGGGACGATTAATCGGTGTCGGAATTGTGAATCGGAAAAATCGGAGTTTTTTGGAGTATCGGAATCGGTATCGAAAAAAATTGAGCCTATTTTCCGATTAAATTAAATTAAAGACAAAATAAATGTAGGCATATATGAAGTGATTCGTGTGGTCAATAAGGACAAACATGTGCATTATTTCATAAAAGATTGATCTAAAACAAAACAAAATGTGTAAAACATTTCAAAAACACAAATTTAAAGGAAAAAAGCGTTCTAAGTGCTTTTTAAACCTCAGCATTTTGATGCCCATATTTTTCATTGCTTATATTTTTATATTTCACTTCATCTCTATTTCTATATCCACTATGACATTAATTTTTCTCTCCATTACCCTATTTGAATTTATTTTTTATTTTTATTTTTAATATTACTTTTCGCCATTTTCTACACCTCTTTAAAAAAAAAAAAAACAGTCTATGCATTTCCTGTCGGAATATCACCCCATTTTAATCGGACCCATCATTCCCCTCCAACTTCAGCATACCCCCTATTCATATAACTGCCGTAGCATCTTCCTATTTTTTGGTGTTTTTCCCCTTCATCCTTAATGTTTTATATTTCATTAATCTTCATTCTATTTCATTTCATATTTCATTCTCACGTACTCTAACCTAGATGTCACATTGCATAATGTTTGTCACCTAGCCCCCTTCGCCTCTTTTGAGGAGTAGCAGTAGGCTTCAAAGTGCCTAGGTATAAAGAATGTTTATAACCCCTCTTTCTATAGACTGTATTTAAAAAATGACAAAGTAGCTTGGTATAGACTGTTCCTCACAAAGAGAGACAGACGACATAACAACAAGGTCACTTTTATGTATAAAAAATAACGGCCTCCCAAAAATGTAATAATTTGACCTGCCTCGTGCCGCTCTGAGATATTACGTCTCGGATCAGATTCATTTTGTAAAAATAAGGGCATAAAGACACACGCACAGATATAGTGAGTTGTATATATTAGATTTTATTATTTACCTGATATGCGTTCAAGTGTCAATTTTAATTATCCAGGTTTTACGCCTTGAGTCTACCGAAGATATTATGAAGATCTCCGTTAAAAAGTGACTAAATGATTTTCAGCAGCCATTGGTAAACGCAGTTTCTTGAAAAATTAAATAACGAACAGGTTCATCGTTATATCTGACGAAGAAATCTTAAAGAATCATTCGTAAGAAATTCATGAACAATTCCATCATGGATTGATAAATGCAGATAATAAAAACATGTTGTGTTGGCATGAATTTGATTAACTTACGAAGGAAAACCAATGGTTGCTAGCAATGGTTATAAACAATGATTATAAACGATGGTTGTAAACGATCGTTATAAACGATAGCTGTAAACAATGTTTATAACCGATGGTTGAAAACAATGGTTAGAAAATTAAAAAAAAATATTTGTAAACTGTGAATATAAACGATGGTTGAAAACAATGGTTAGAAACGAATATTTAAAAAAATGTTTGTGAACTGTGAATATAAACGATGGTTGTAAACAATGATTATAACCGATGGTTATAAACAATCGTTAGAAACGAAAATTGTAAAAAATGTTTGCAAACTGTGATTATAAACGATGATTGTATACAATTGCTATAAACGATGGTTATAACCGATAGTTTGAAATAATGGTTATAGACGATAGTTGTAAACGGTGATTGAAAAGGATTGTAATAAACGATGGTAGTAAAAAAATTGCTATAAACAATGGTTATAAACGATGGTTGTAAACAATTTCTATAAACGATGGTTGTAAACAATTTCTATAAACGATGATCGGAAACAATCGTTGTAAACGATAATTTAATGGTTATAAACGATAATTGTAAGCAATAATTATAAACGATGGTTATACACGATCATTATAAACAATGCTTATAAACAATAGTTGTAAACAATGGCTAAAAACTATGGTTGTAAACTATGGCTATAAACAATGATTGTAAACGATGGTTGTAAACAATGATTATAAACGATGGTTGTAAACACTGGTTAGAAACGATGGTTGTAAACGGTGGTTGAAAACGATTGTAATAAACGATTGTTGTAAACAATGGTTATAACCGATGGTTATAAACGGTGGTTGTAAACATTGTTACTTTTATAACAATAGTTGTGAACGATGGTAAACGAATTCGTCGCTGGATATAAATTATTATATATATTATATTTTAAACATATGCTTTAGACATATTTTCACATTTTTTCTATTTCTGATGGATCTTATATAGGATAAATGTTAAGTACATTTTTTGTTTGTACATTTTATTTTAGATGAAATGCCTGTATATATTACACACGTCATAATATATAAAGATAGACTCTCTTTCCCATTACAGCTTCTCTTTATCTCTTTCTCTCTTCTTCCAAACCAATTAATCACTTACTCACCTTCTTTTCTATCTCACACCATTTTCTATCTCCACCTTGTTCAATTTTCCTCTATATTACCCTTTCGCTTTTTCCCTGGTCTCTCTCTGTATTCTTTTACGACTATCTCTTACCTGCTACAATGTAATATTCTTAGAAAATATCAGACTAATTTCTATAAGAAATTACCTTGTTAAAACTTTGATTATATAACCAAACTGATAGTTATCTCTCTCTCTTTCTCTCTCTCCCTCTCTTTATATCCATCATTTTATGTGTACATTTAGGCGTGTGTGTGTATGAGTGTATGAGTGTATGAGTGTATGCAAGCATGTATGTACATGTGTTTGGGAAGTTCGAATATTCCCTGAAGATCTGTAAACGGTAAAATTGTTACGCAATTAATTAAAAGATATTCGTCCAACATTAACCTAGGAAATGACAGTTGTTAATGTTTTCTGGTTGAATTGAATTTTCGGGAAAGGAATTTTTTACTAATTAAATACTTTTCGCTCGAATCTTGGCACAATCAAAATGTAATATTTGTTCGTATTAAGGTGACTTATCAAGAGAACTTTGTCAGTATTTTTTCCTAATTCAGAATATCCGAATACTTTACATAGAAAATAGTCCATGGTGAATAATATCAATAATGCAACATTATATTTTAAGGATCATAGTATGATATATGTTCGATTTAGCGGGCGCATTCTTCAATATGTTTGAATGCGGTATTGGCATTATTAGTTTAAGGTTTGAAATAGAAGAGATATTTCGTACAAAATGCACGTATTGATTTTCATGTTATTACTTGTTGATCATTTCTAAATCAACTATTATATAAATCTCAATTGTCTGGTAGTTGTGTGTTTGTATGTCCAGCTAAAACTCAAAAACGCTACAAAATGAACCATCATGTATATGATAGTGGCAAAGCTATCGATCCTTCAGATGCGAACCTGGTGTAGCAGTCGTAATAGTTCCCATAATATTTCCCCCTAAATAGCTGGAGGCTACGAAGAAAAGTAAATAAAATATGAATGCAAATGTATTTATGGTATAGCATGTGTATACGCAAACAAATTCAAGTAGTGTCAAAACCTGCGTACTTGCTTGGAAATATAACAGGACGGCCACTGCGAGTCGTGCGAATAGTGGGTTGGACAGAAGGAAATGGAAACTGTATTTCGGGGTCATTTTGAGGTGTGCAAGAAGTAAGCGTAATGACGGAATCTGGATCAGACGTGACGATTGTATCTGTATTGGGTGCAACGATGTGTTCTGAGCCAGAAAAACTCGTTATATGAAACGCTAAATTATAGAGCTTTCTAAGAAGGCTGGTTTGGTGCGATCTATTGCGATTGAGTGATGTTGTGGTCAATGTATTTCTCAGAGCGTTCCAACACTAGTTATGGTCGATTCCAGAGCTACTTTAATGGTCTGCGTATCGAGTTGATACGGATGAAATCGTACTTACATGAATGAAGATCAGGTGGATAGTACGGTTTGGAAGTCACAGAGACATTGCGAGTTTCAAATGGTCTGCATAACCGGAAGTGTTTGCGGGGAGCTATCGACTGTGAAAGATTCACTTGGAAGGTGAAGGGTGGTTCTAAAAACCATCTTTACTTTAAAAATAAACCGAAGTCCTAGAAGAACGTGCGGTAAATGTTCGTTCTAGCAATTCGATTCAGCTGGGCAAATAGGGCAGCTTTTAGTCGACGATGAAAGCGTTCCACCATTCCGTTAGCAGCAGGGTGATATACGGTTGTCGCAATGTGGGAAATTCTGAACGATTTCCAAAGGTCTCGGAAGCTGTTTGACGTAAACCGGGAACCACTGTCAGTGGTAACAGTGGTGGGTACAACACACACTGTAACCAATTACAGCCGCTTTACGATCCATCTGGTGTTACTATCACTGTCGTTTAGCAAAAAAGGCACGCAAATGCGAACAACACTGTAACTTAAAAAAACTGGACAATTTAAACAGGTTTGGGCTTACACCCTTGCCTTAAAAAGTGCAAGCAGTCCAAGATTTTCCTGTACCAACCTCCTACGTCACCTACGTCGTAATATTAGACTTATGAACTACTGCTGTCTGTCATTTCCAGCTGTTCACACAATAAATTAATTGTTCATGGAAAACTATTAGTGTTTATTGTGAAATTAAGTTATCTTACCTCGAATATTTAACATATGTACAGGTGGAAATTTGTTCTTCGCGAGTATTTATTGGACGTGATGCGATATCGTATGCTTTCATGATCGTGTCGAGGTGTAAAGATAAAGAAAGAAGAAGGAAAGAAGAAACGAAAGCAAAAGATCAGATGGAAGTGACCTCGATGTCGTGTAAAAATGTCAGATGTCAGATCAACATTTTTTTTGTGTGCTGCACGTGTATGGCTTATTTTGTGTGTGTGTGTGTGTGTGTTCGCGCCAACTGATGTAGTCCTGTCTCTTCCTACAGTATTTGAAGATAATTTTATTAATTAACAACTGATTCTTGGTACCTAAGCATTTCCTCCGTCATCCTGCTAATTCTTTTCTCAGCTCCAGAACAAAGTCTTCATAGATGCTATCTACAACTAGATTATTAAAAAAGCTTGTAGGTCGTAGTGTTACAATAACAGAAGCCTGTTCTTGTGAGTAAATATGAAATAAGATAGTAAAAAATTCGAACTTGCGAAGCTAGATTTGGAATTGAAAAAGTTAAAATAAATACAGAATGTTATTGAAAATAAGCAATGTGGAATCGCAATTGTTTATTCTACACAAAATAGTTAGATATATGTTTATTGGAAAAGGAATGTAATGATGAAATTTGTTTCTGTGAAAATTAAAATAAGGAATTTAATCGTCAAATGAAATTTTAAACATATTTTGTTAAGAAAAATAGGTTACTGAACTCGGGGTCATGTCAAGTTTTGCAACGTGACGCATGTCAAGGCAACGTGCTCGATGAGCACATGTTTAATCATGCGATGACGTGACTACATAGGTAGAGTTTTAGATGCAATCTGCGAGAAAGAGGGGAGAGAGAACCGAGAGATAGAGAGAGAGAGAGAGAGAGAGAGGTCAGAGACAGCCGCTGACACCAAACCTTCGAAGCGAGGGTTAAAGAAAATCCATGTAAAGAAACTTTGAATTCGTCAAGCGAAATTAGGACCGGGCATGAAATAAAGGACGTCAACATGTGTTTTTGTATCTGCGTGTTGTTATTCAACAGAAAAGATATTGCCCATTTATGTTATAAGAACTTTGATAAAATCATCATCTAAAAATATTTGTTAAAGTATAAATGTTATAGAGACACTCCCGTTCACAGGGTCCCTCGGTCTATCTATCTATCTATATATCAAATCACCTCTCATTGTGTATTACATGTCAATGTCTATTATATATATAAGAACTGTCTCTCTCATTATATATACATGTTTAAAAATATCTCACAAACATGAACAACAACAAATATATAAGTCGTCTTACAAACTAGAACACTAAATAAGAACACATAACATACGCACATATGGGTACATCATCAATAATACCACCCACAATGCAATAGTAGTAAGACAGCAGATGGTTCTATATTTACTAGGAGTTGAGCCATAAAAGTGGTATTACCTTTTACTAGCCATGCCAGTGTATCCTGCTCAACCTTCAGTAGTCTGGTGAAACAACTACTATAAATAATGAAGTGATGTTTGTTATTTTAGCAAGAAATTAGATGTTGTCTATTCTAAGTCTTTATTTTTCTGGAATCGGTCTTACTTTCGTTGTAGACGTTATCTCTGGCTCTGGAATTTCTGGCTTGTTTTCGTTTCTTCTGGCTATCTCCGGGAATAACTTGGTCTCTTGATTGCAGTGTCCTTCATCCTCAAATAGAGGCCTCCAGAAATCTTCCAACTCGTGTTTTTCGGTGTCTTTTTCACCATGATTGTTTCCCTTATGAGATTTCTGTAGAATATTCTCGCATTCTTTTTAAAAAGTTTTCATTATTTCTTGCTAGGATCATTTTGGCAAGTGCTGGAATTTTGCCTTCAAGTTCTTTTGCTACGTTCTCAATTTTTTCTATATTTACATCATGATTTAAATTCATCTTGCCAATGATAATTTTCAACCGCCCTCGAGAATTGTCTGATCTGAGACAACTTCTTTTTACATAGGTTCAATTGATTTTGGAGTTTCTCTTTCCATGGTAGTGTATTTTTTTTTGCTCTGAATTCACATTATTATTTAAACTGAGGGATTGTTTTTCTAACTATGTAGAGCCCTGCAGCGTATGTAATTCGGTGCAGCTTCGTTACAGTTACGTTGCAAAGAATAAGTCTTTTAAAGCCGATGTTTGTGTTTGTGATCACTGCCTTGGTAGTTCTTGCGGCGTAGATTTTTAGTAATTGATGTCTTTCCTCTATATTCATCAACTGTACTTGCTCAACGGTGTTACAGAGCTCTTCCTTCAATTCAATAATTGTTCATTAAAAACACGGATATGATTCTGTCCGTATTTTAATGCGGTGTATCCACCGGTGATAGCAGGTTCAGGGACCGTGATAGGATTTTCCAATGGACACTGAAGAGATTCCTGCTGTAATTCTGTTGAAGCTCAACTGAACACATGAAATAAATAACTACAACACAAAAGTAAAGTAGAACAGTTATATTGAAAGCAAGACAATATATACAATATTTACATAAGAGTCCATTGGTATAGTCATGGGAACACCGCTCTTGAACAAGGTGTCAGCTGGGTGGTCGTCGACTCTCGATCTCGTGTCTCTCTGAGTCTCTCGCTGGGTCTCTCACGTCTTTACGGTACCAACCATATTTATATAGTCGACACTCCACGTATGCCAATTAGGCGTATTCTACCATATAAAATACGTTTGTCAGTTTTTTTTCGGGATAGAATATTTCTCTTGACTGGACAGAGCTAGAAAAATATTTCCATTCAGGTCTCTGTCCTCTGTCTCTGTTTGGCCAGTTAGTCTTGAGCAGTTTCCATAGGCCATCCCAGTGTCCATTATTTTCCTCTCTCATATCTAACCTTCTGTCTCGGTCTGGTCTCTTGTCCGATGGGACTCCTTTAGTGCCCCAACACACACACACACACACACACACACACACACACACACAATATAAAGCTGAACATCTGTGTGTGTGTGTGTCTGATCACGAATAGGCCTTTTTAAATAGTTCTAAATGCTCTTTACTTGAAATAATTTCAGCAAACCGAAATTAAAACGAAATTTGAGGCGATAACTACTTAAATGAATTTTTATCTGTTTTTGTTATCATTAATAATATTTATTTTGAATATTTTATAATAAACTAAAATTGTTTCAGGAGATCTGTAGATGGTTGATATAAATGGTCATCAACACTTTAATAAAAAATAATTAGTGATCAAATGTTTTCTTTTCTCCAAAAACCGTAAAAATTGAAAGGGTGCCAATAATTTCGGCTTTAACTGTATATGAACCATAAAGATTAGATTGATTGCTACAACCTTTCTCAATATCCCCAAGTGTAGATTTAGAAGTTGTTTGTGCGGTTTCCCATGAGTGAACGAATGTTAGCCATTAACAAATAAAATGACGCTTTTCCGATTGATTCGATCAATTTTAATGAAATATTTATTTTGTTTGCACATGTTTTTGTATTAAATTTGTAAAAGGATTTGAATATATTTCATGCACTTTTGTTTGTTTCTATAACCGTAAATGCCTTTGGCTATAATTATTTGTAATTAACAGAGGAAATCTAATTACGATTGTCTTGAGACAATAACTATATTGAATGAGCACATAATTGATAACAAAACATTTCTTGTTTATTCTCTATTTTATTTTAATTTAATCTGAGTTTCGTCTAACGGGTATTGTACGATACACATGGCGGAGTCACATCCAACTCATCAGAAAAAAATATCCATTCTAAAAATTAACTAGAAATATAGAATAAAAATGACCTGTTGACTCTAACTGAATTCGAGGCTAATTCATTTTAACTTAAAAAAAAAGCGTGAATGCGCGAAATCAGTTAAAGTTTTAAAAAATTAAAAGATAAAATCCAAATTAAATGTCTTTCTACTCGTTTTCTTCTATATATCTTCATCTCTTCAGCTACGAATTTAATAGCACTACTATTTGTGGTTGTATTTCTATTAATTTATTATAGACCTATATTTATATTTTGAGTTTTATATTGGTAGTAATCGACAATTTCGCCGCCTTCTTATCTTCTCAGAATATATAGAAATGGGGAGGATAAGGCGAATATAAGGTGAAAAGTGAGAGAATAGCAATAGATGACATCATCGTCATCTCCGCCGTCTTATCTTCTCAGAATATATAGAAATGGGGAGGATAAGGCGAATATAAGGTGAAAAGTGAGAGAGAATAGCAATAGATGACATCATCGTCATCTCCGCCGTCTTATCTTCTCAGAATATATAGAAATGGGGAGGATAAGGCGAATATAAGGTGAAAAGTGAGAGAGAATAGCAATAGATGACATCATCGTCATCTCCGCCGTCTTATCTTCTCAGAATATATAGAAATGGGGAGGATAAGGCGAATATAAGGTGAAAAGTGAGAGAGAATAGCAATAGATGACACCATCGTCATCTCCACCGTCTTATCTTCTCAGAATATATAGAAATGGGGAGGATAAGGCGAATATAAGGTGAAAAGTGAGAGAGAATAGCAATAGATGACATCATCGTCATCTCCGCCGTCTTATCTTCTCAGAATATATAGAAATGGGGAGGATAAGGCGAATATAAGGTGAAAAGTGAGAGAGAATAGCAATAGATGACACCATCGTCATCTCCACCGTCTTATCTTCTCAGAATATATAGAAATGGGGAGGATAAGGCGAATATAAGGTGAAAAGTGAGAGAGAATAGCAATAGATGACATCATCGTCATCTCCGCCGTCTTATCTTCTCAGAATATATAGAAATGGGGAGGATAAGGCGAATATAAGGTGAAAAGTGAGAGAGAATAGCAATAGATGACATCATCGTCATCTCCACCGTCTTATCTTCTCGCTGGTTTTCTTCGTCAATATGGCAAAAGAATGATTTAGAGACAGCGTTTATTATTTTGACTGTTAATAAACAAAAATAGAGGCGGGAGGTCGAGTGATAAACAACATAAAAAATAAAGGTAGTCAAGCAACAGTAGATGTTTAGAATGTTGGAAATAAGAAACATGAACTTCGTTAGAGAGTGATAAAATTTATTTTACTTCAGTAAGTTTTAGGAGACCAACGGGCTCCCTCCTGGCGCTAACACTTGATTCTGTTATGATTTAAATGTTTATCCGAGTGCTCTTTTAAGAATATATACTATTCCCTTTATGGCTGCTATTTGTATTTCCTTACAGCATGGTCTTCACAGGATTAATTCTAAGTATTTCTGAAAATTCTTTTTTATTAAGCCAGTTGCTCTATCACAACCGGTATAATGTTTATTTCTTTCAGAGACTGATTTTGGATCATTTTTAGGGCCTGATATTTCGTTATCTTTTCTCGTGCAGCTCTATTAAAGCAAAAATCATTTGGGATTGTGACATCGATAATGAGCAGTTCTTTCATGCTTGTTCCATATTACAATATCTAATTTGATGGACTTTTCTTTTATGTATCTGCCCGCCTGTATGTCTTTGTCATAGAACACTTTTCCGTTCAATGTTATCGATGGTGGTTCATGTTCCCAGATGTCTGTCGATCTGTCAATTTGCATCTCTCCACAGATTTTCCAATGGACATATTTCCATCTGTGTGTGTCTACATAAAAGTAAAAACTACACAACACACGCAAAACTTATATATTCTTTGTCAGCATCGCTTCAAAAAAACATTTTGTGTTAGTATAAAACTTTTTTGAGATTAGCAGAAATAGATTTAGCTAGGGTTTCGACATTTAGAGCGATTTCTAATTTCATTATGTATTAATCCACTAAGCATTTTCTTGTTGTCAGAGAAAGCGAGAGAGACAGAACTGATTGGAAAAGATTGTAGCTTTTTTGTTTAAACTGCAAAAGCTATCGAAGCTAGCACGAACTTCCAGCAAAGCCCGGTCGTAAAGTACGCTTAAATATGATATTTTAATTCTTGCAGATTTCGTATATATTATTATAGAGTTGATGTTCTATCGATTTTTATATATTATAAAGATGCAATTTCAAAAATAAAAAAAAAATATCAATATGACTTGGGTGCATTAGCTTGAATCGAAACAGAAATAAAAACTTATGATATATATGTATATATATATTTTTTTACACAGTGATCACCACTTATCAAGGCCCGGAAGCCACTCAGGGATAAGGGTTATTGCAAGTACATTACGTTAGTGTGGAGATTTGATGAAGTGTTTACTTAAGGGGGCGGTTCATTAGGAATTTGTTAACGTTGGACTTGAAGACATCCAAGTTGTAGTAAAGTTGGGAAGCAGGCAGACGGAACAGAGTTCCACAGGCGTGCAGTTCTAAGAAAGAAACTTTGTTCATTAAATCCACGTTTTGATTTAGGCACAGATATAGAGTGGGGAAATTTTTCACAGTGGATTCAGCTAGACGGGTGTTTTTCGTGAAAGATTGGCGAGGGGGAACCAGAGATTAGAGTTCAGACGAGCACCTGCTTTGGAAATAACGATAAAACAAGGATAGGCTCGCAACATCTCTTCTGTGGGAGAGGGGTTGCAGGGTAGAGAAAATGGCATCCCCCACTAAGCCACGAAGTCTATTTTGTACTCTGTCAAGGCACGATAGGCTGTTTTTGGCAGCTCCTGCCCAGATATGGCAACAGTATTCCATCCTTGGACGTACCTGGCTTTTATATAGATAGAGAATTGCATCAGTAGTGAGATATCTTCTGGAGCGGTAGAAGGATCCCACCATATTTCCAGTGACCTTGGCAACACTTAATGTACGTGTTCCATTTCAGATCGGGTGTAAAGGTCAAACCCAGGAGCTTGTAAAAATACGGGGCCTCACCCAGACGAGAGCCATCCATCACAATTGATGCCAGATGGGGATCAGAGCGTTGATGATGTAAGGATAGGAGTTTGGTTTTGGATGCATTAAAGGTAATCAGCCACGTCTTCCCCCACTGAACCACGCGCTAGAGATCAGAGGAGAGAGAATCAGAGAGAACTTTATCATTTACAGCCTTTGATGTGTTGCCATAGATGGTCGTATCATCAGCATAGATGTCAACAAATGATTTAAGTATGTGTTTAGGGAGGTTATTGATGTAGATCAGGAAGAGAGTTGGGCCCAGGATTGACTCCTGAGGGACTCCAGCATTTATATTGAAGGCCTCCGATTTTTGTCCATCTACCACTACTCTTATGAGCCTATCGGAGAGAAATGATTTAATGATTGAGAAAACATTTCCAGTTATATCATAGCTGGAAATCTTGTGAAGTAGACCCTTATGCCATACCTTGTCGAAGGCCTTTGATATGTCAAGAGCAATTGCCCTAGAAAGGAAGCCTTTGTCAAGAGATTCACTAATCCAGCACATCTGCGGTAGATCTTGCAGAGCGGAAACCATATTGTGTGTCACTAAGAAGGTTATTCCTGCTGAGGTGGTTGATTATTTCTCTATTTAATATGGATTCCAGCAACTTACTCATAACACACAGGAGACTTATTGGTCTGTACTGAGAGGGAGATGACTTATCACCTGAATTCTTAAATACAGGGCAAACTGATGAGGTCTTCCAGGGAGTCGGAAAGCACTTCTCCTTAAGGCAGCGCTTAAATAGTTTCGTAAGTATGGGAGCAAGTTCTGGTTGAAGCTTTTTTACACTATAATTGGGATGCCAGCAGGGCCAGTTGCTTTACTGGAATCTAGGTTCTTGATTAGCTTGGCGACCTCATGCACGGATATTTGTATGTTACCTAGCTTGTTCTGTGTTATAGGAGGAAATGTGGGGAGTTGATGGCCTTCGTCGCATAGGGTAGAATTAGCTGCAAAGTTTTTTGCAAATAGTTTGGCCTTGTCTGACGCTGACGCGATGACCTCAGGTCCATTGATAATGGTTGGGATAGAACGCACACTTCTGTTCAGGATCCTATTTGTTATTTGCCAAAACTGGTGGGAACCAAGCCGCTGATCAGCTACCTTGGATTTAACAGACTGGGCATATAGCTCTGTAGCATTTTTTATTACTCTTTTACAGTGGTTGCTGTTTATATATATATATATATATATATATATATATATATATATATATATATATACGTTCAGTTCCCTCAGCCATAATCGAAACCGAAACAAAAACTTATGAAGAATTCTTGATAAAATTATTTACAGAATAAAACAAACAAACAGATTACTGGATTGCCATTAGTTATAATCGAAACCGAAACCACAACTTATGAATAATTCTTGATAAATTTTTGTTATAAAAAAAATAGATGACTTAAGTGCATCAGCAATAATTAAAACTGTAACCAAAACTTATGAAGAGTTCTTGGTAAAATTATTTATGACTAAAATTGGAAATACATAACAATTAAACGACCTGGATGTAAGCGTGACACAGAAAATAACACACACGCTATTGTATTAATATATAAATATTTCATTGTGCAATGAAAAGTATATTACAATATTCACATAAAAAAATTGAATCATCTAAGTGATCAGGTGGGGTAATATTATGGCCTTCTATAACAATTATGATGTTACAGAGTACCTGCAAACAGATTACCATTCTAACTCCCCGACACTAAGACACCTTCTAAAAAACACAAAATGTTTTTTTTTCTTCAGCCAGAAACAATTCAAAATATTCACTCACCTTATGGAGAGGAACGCTTGAATGAAAAAAAGATGCAGAGGATGGTTTACAACATATAGAAAAGGAAGTTTCATTAATGAAGACCGATTGTCCAATTAAGTTTTCCGAAGAGGTCCTTGTGGCATCACAACGAAAGTGCTGACTTATCAGCAGTTTAGCTTTCCTCAAACCATAATCATTTGCAACAACTTCGGAAAGCTTCTAAGCTTAAATAATTGTTGCTTCATGAATCGTCTAGAGATCTAAACTTGCAATTGCCTTTATATCGAAACTTTATACAGCATCGTTCTTGCATTCAGACGTTCTTCTCCACGTGTTAAGTGTCTCTTTCGAGTCATTTCGCCTGCGGCTTCCTTTCAACTCATAAAGTATCATTTACTTCAAGTGCTACTTAGATGCTAACATATTATAATGGCTTTTATCAGAACATTTGAAACTAATTTCTCCTACAAAGTAAAACTTTATAATATTTACTGTGCACACATTCATATACCTCATTTACGGATTTATATTGTGAGATTTTGAAAGTTGAACTTAAAAGGCATTTTAGCTAACGTATTGAATTATGATTCATGCTACGAAATATTTATTTTCTATTTTACCATCTGACATATTACTTAAAATAAAGTATTTCGTTGCAGCTTAGTTAAAGAATTTCAATGTAAAATATTGACCTTATGTACAGTAAGTTTTTTTTATATATAATTGTATCGTATTTACTTATCAAAAAACAACGTTTGAAATAATTGCTTTAAGTATTTTTAAATAAATAAGTCATTTTAAAAATAAAATTTCGTTTGATATTGTAAAAATAATAATTTAATTCGTGATTATCTCTTCTTCTCTTCTATCTATCTATCTTCTTCTATCTTTCTTCTTCTATCTATTCTTCTTCTTCTATCTTATATCTATTATTCTATCTTCTATTCTTTCTTCTATCTATATAAATAAAATGAACTCATTTTTTTTCCGTCTGATTTTGACATTAATAGGATTAAAAATCAAGATATTTCATGCAAATATAATATGCACAAACGGCAGAACAATATCTGAGGTGTGTTATAGGCTTATTATTTCTCAAATTCCTCGATAATCTTAGATTTCTATACTTTTTCTGCTGAGAAGTCACAGCCAAAATCGGTTAAGATCAATGGAAGTGGTAAAATATTTTCTCTCTAATAAATTCCTCCTCCCCCTGCCACCACTTAACACCGTTTGGGGATCGTTCACAAGGAACAGTTGAGAAGAGAACACCGGTTTGGCTTCGTAGTTCTTTCATGTGAAGTTATTTAAAATCACTAAACTAAGCTGCAGTGCTCTGTGGCGTAGTGGTTAGCGTGCTGGACAATTCACATTATATTTTCACGTTCGCGCCGACCTACCGTAGTCGTTTTTTTTTTCTTTTTTTCCTAAACAACTGGAATGGACTTTTCTTGGTGGCCGAACTGTTAACGTTGCAGATGTTTTTTTTTGTTTTTTTTCACTTTATTTTCCTACTTTTACTCATGACTTCGGGTTTGATCCTTCCTAATTACCTACCATAACATTTTTTAAAACTCCCCCCCCGTCCCGGAAACAAACACTCGGGCAACGCCGGGTACCCCCGCTAGTGTAAAATAAAGTTCACATTCTGGAATTAAGAAGACACTCAGAGATTAATAAAATCTATGTCGACTAGCTAATCTAACGATTCAAATATTAATTAATACCGGTAATAAACCGAAAGCGTCTGTCAATTAATTAGTTCCATGAATTAATTGGTAAATAATTATAGAGTAATTTTGACTGTGAGAGAATCCTCTATTAAATAATATAACTAACACAAAAGTAAATATCGACAGGAATGGATATCTAATCACTAAAATCTATCTGGAGCATATGGCAATAAATAACTTACAAAACAATTAAATATTTTTATTTTTATTTTAAAATTATTTTAAATTTTTAAATTTTCTTCCCTTGAAGATTGTAACGTTCGGTACGGGGCAGCCAAACCAGTGTTCAACATTGCGCTGCTTTTTATTGAACCCAGCGAGAGCTCTTTTTAGCATCCTCATTTAGTGCAATTGTCTTGATCTCCTTTGCACTAGGAATATTAGTTAAATAGGACTTCAGGTTCGTCTTCATAAACCCTGTGGCACCTGTAATAACTGGTATGATTGATATCGCCATACGATTCCAGTTTCTTTTCATATCATACATGATACCGTGTTGGTCTGTTTCTCCCTTTCAGCTTTGCTCAGACCTCTATCATTAGGGATGAACACGTTAGCTAGATTTACTTTATATATAGGATGTTTGCGCTTAGGACTGTGAGTACATCGAATTATAGATATAAAATATGCATCTTAGAATGGAAGGATTTAAACTACTAATTTTTGGTCAAATATGGGAATTATTTATATACTGGGTTTAGTTGTATTGTGTATTAGGTATTTCCTTTTGCCGTCTCTGTAATAAATGACGAGGTTGGTGAAAGTAACGTAAACTGTGAAAAATTGGTAGTTGCGTCATCAGAAATCTGTGTTCGTAGAAAGGATTTATCATAAAACAAAGTAAATGATAGAAGGGTCAGGCGGATAACATTTTGCGTCAATCTTCTGACAGCGGATGAGACGTTGGGTGACGGATGTCAGTGTTGAAAGCAGCAAGTCTGCATGCAGTAAGTCAGACATGTGTTCTAACACATTTCTGACTAGATAGCTTAAAATTGATTTGAACGGAAATATGCGCTTCTAATAAGAACCTTTTTCTATTTACTTTCATCAGAATGAGTAAAGAGTTAGACACAACGTCTGTATTTGATGTGTGCAAGATGCAAATCCTCAAAAGGTGCACTCTGACTTAGAATGAAAATTAAAATTGCATCAGTGTAGAAGGACGTCTTCTTTAACCATCGATGATAAAAAAGATGAAGTGCAGCAAACTCTTGTTATACAACAAAACACGAACTCAACCAAATAAACCTATCTTCTTCCATTATGAATGCGTCCGTTTATTAATATTGTTTGTGCATGATGAGTTAACTTGTGTTTCAAGACTGAGATTTTACACCCTCAGACAAGATCAGCCAAAACACATGAACATCGAGACGCCAAAGCAGAACAGATGTGAATATAAATTATAATTATTTTAACCATTAGTTGACTTGCCGGGACTGTGAGTGTTGTAGCATTCTCTACACTCGTTACTGTGTAAAAAATAACAATAAAAAATAACAAAATAAAAGAAATGAATTAAAAAAGCAGAATATACAAAGAAAAGACAGAGAGGTGGCTAAGTAACTAAGGACACGAACTGATAAGCTAGATGCACCGTTCGAATCTAGTTTGTTCCACAGAAAATTTAGATGTTGACAACTTTTACGTGTTCCCTCTTGAATACCTGACGTCTTTCTAGTAAGGATTATGACTAGATAGATATCCGAGAGGTGGATAAAAACAGAGAAATAAAGCGATGTAGCAGAAAGCAAAAGAAAGGAAAAATGTAAAATGAAGAGAAAGAAAACGAAAGAGATAGAATATAAAAAAATAGAAGAGTACAGAAAAGTAAGGGGAAGAAAAAAAGAGACAGAAATCACATGATGTCAAAAGAACAAGAGACAAGAAGAAAAAAGAAAGATAGAAATATAGCACTAAGAAAGGAAGAGTACATAAAGAAAAAAAATAATGAAACAAAAGCAGAGAACGAAAAAAAAAATATATATATAAAATGACTAAATAAAGAAAGAACAAATAAATAAAAAAAAACGCTATTAAAATTGCGAACAAAAGAACGAAAGGATGAAATAGGAAAAGAAATGGACATCTGGTGGTAAATGACCAAGTATGTCAATCTAAGTTTGTTTTCTGTATGCCAGCCATACCCTGTCCATCCACATGAACTATTTCTTTCTCACCGTGCTAGAAACGGAAGTATGAAATGCCAGTTGGCTGAAAACCTGTAACATCTAAACATGGTCATTTATAACACTTCCCTCTTTTGTTTAGTTCCTCTAGCGTCCAATTGTCACACCGTTGTCCTCCGATACCTTAAAAAACGCCAAACAATAAAATTGTCAGTTATTTGTTGCAAAATGAAAACCAATTACGTTTTAGTGTTGCCCGGGGATTATTAGCGGGCCGCTTCAAAGAACCATTTGTTTGATAAACAGTCTTCTTGCTAAAAATGGATTTGCTTCATTTTGTCTTGGTACAAAAATAATAAAGCTTCTTTAATCGATTTTTTCTCGGTTTTATGTTCATTTTTGTTTGATTTAACATTCGGTGACTTTTATTTTTGTAATTTGAATTTTGGTTTAGCTTTGCATCGAATTTTGTTTGCCTTTCTTTCTTTTGAAGTTTTGATCTGATTAAGTTTATTTTCATTGTTTTAATTTTTCCCGGCTTTTTACTGGTGTTACTAGATGATGGTCTAAAGATACTGTCCACTTGACTTCAACGAATGAAATATAGATGTTATTCATTGACGTTTTAATTAGGAAAAACGTGTAGTATCTGTTCTTAAAATAGATTTCATTAATTCTCTCCTTGGTCAGCGAAGAAAAAGTAAAATAATCTGAGGCAATCTTTTTTTCTAATTCAGTGTGTCTATTTATCGGGAGCTAGGCGTTCTCCACATTAAAAACCGAAATTGTGTCTAACTTTTCCCTCATGAGCAGGCAAGTAAATAAGAAAATTGGTGCTATTTTTTCTTTACATTTTCAAAACTCAATCATGATTTGTAAAGCTAAAAACAACAATGTTCGTCTACAAAACAACCAAACCTATCACCATAAGCAATTAAAGATATTAAAAACTTAAAACATAAAACGTTTTTTTTTATCAACATAGCCGAAGTCAACATTAAATAACCCGAAAACAGATTAGATACCGTACCCCCTCCCAATTTAAAAAAAAAATAAAAACAAAAACTACGATATTTTTATTGTTTTATTTTCTCCCTTTATCTTTCTGAAATTTTGCTTTTCTCTGTCTTTGCATTAATTCTTTCTTTTTTCTTCCTCTGTTTCATATTCCGCTATTTTCACAAGTCAAATTATTGTTGAATTATAAGAATGCTACGGAATACTTTTCTCATCTTGGACGTTATTGTCACAACGTTTCGTCGGGTGCATCTTGTCAAACTCGAATTTTTTTTAGTAATCTCATAATGTCTCCTCAGTTTTGTCTCATGGGGATCACTGCAGGTTTTGAGCCTTCACAGCCACCGACTTTCTATCTCAGAGGGTCAAGGTGAGAGCTAATGTGGTTATAGATAGCATGTCTTGGTACTTTATACCTTAAACCTTAAATACGAGTATACGAGGGTCATTCCAAAAGTAAGCCCGTCTATTTTTAAATTACAAAAACCGAAGCGTCGAAGAGCTACGAAAACAAGATGGTATCATTAAAATGGCCGACCCGTTGTGTCCCACAATTTATTTTTCCACTTAGTCACTACCATTTTTAATGTACTTTTTCTGGCGATAAAAGATGCCTCGGCCGTAAAGTCCCGGAACGTGCTTTGTCACTGATATTGTAACGGTGTCCGGGAACCAACACACATTGTGTTCAGTTTCATTCACAAAGCAGACAAGGACAAAAAAAAAAAGAAAGAAAAAAAAGAAATAAAACCAACTCGCTTGTTCTGTGTATCAGCATTTATTTCCTCGTTCTCTCTTTCCCGCTGCAACGTCCCTCACGTGATCGTCTTTTCAAGCGTCCTTCACGAGATTTTTCTCTTTCTCTTTTTTGTAGTCTTTTTTTTTCTTTCCTGGTGACGTTACTTCGCATGCATTTACATACGCGCATCCGTGCTATGTTACAATGTGTCTATCGCCACTTTGAAATCGACGAACCCATTTTATTACTGCGTTTGCATCAACTACATCGGTAAACGTTCAGGCGTCAATTGATGTTGATGGGTTCATAGATGATGGGTTTCTGCATAGTGTAATTCAATGACGCATCTTTGCTTCTGCCGCATATGTATGACGAATTGGTTTTTTAGAGTCTCGCATCGTAAATATCTGCAATAGAGAGATGAAACTTTCAGGTCCTGAATGCATAAGTTCTATCAACATAACGATACCATTTACCATCCTGTCTGATATATTGAGGTGGAATACAAATGAGGCATTACTTTTGGAACACCCCTCGTAGTTGAGAGTAGTTGAGGAGTGGAGTTTTCACGAGGTAGTGAGTTTAGTTACTCTCGATCATGAAAATGAGGTGTTTTTCTGCTGTAATTATTTTAGCCAATGACGTGTCTCCGTTTAATCTCTCTCACACTATTAACAAACTCTCATGCTTCTATTTCATTATCTTCAAAGTAAATTAGCTTTTCGACCATGTTCTTTCTATTTTATCTTTTACTCTTTGTCTTCATTTCCACAGTTAATTATTTACTCTGTCTTCTGTGCTTTATTCCGTCTACGTTTCTTTAAAACAATTTGATTCACTTCATTTCCTTTCTTTCTTTTCTTACATCGACTGAAATCAGATCATTAACTTCTTGCTTTTTATCTGTTAATTAAACTGTCTTACGCAGGATTTTGTCAATCTCTCATTCGCGATGATTTGGCAAGATGGATTTTTTTTATTGTTTTGTATTTTTGATTGTTTTTTTATTTTTTATTAATTTGAATTTTTATTGCTTTGAATTTTTTTATTAATTTGAATTTTTATTGCTTTGTATTTTTTTAATTGTTTTGTATTTTTTTTATTGTTTTGTATTTTTTATTGTTTTGTATTTTTGATTAAAATATGCTTTCTCTTTCATTTCTTACAATTTTATTTATTTTGCTTTTTTATTTTTACAGCAGAATATCCTTTTTTATCCTTCTTTAAATCATTATTAATTGGGGTTTCTTTCATTGCTTATTTCTTTTTCCCTCTTTTTGTTCCCTTATTGTTTTCTTCTTCTTTTTTCGTTCCTTGTTTACTTAACTTGTTTACTTTCTTCCATTTTTTGTCTCTCTTTTCTTTCTTATGATTTCCTGGTGTTTATATGTTTTTCTTTCATTTTTCTTTTTTTTTTTCATTTAAACATTTCTATTTATTTCATTCCTTCTTCATTACCTTATTTTTTTCGTTTTCTGTTTTTTTATTTCTATTTTTATTTCTTTATTTTCTACCGTCATCGTTCTATATTTGGTTTTCTGTTTCTTTTATCTTTATTTTATTTCCTATTTTCTTACTTTCATTTTCAGTCCTCCTTTTTTGCAATTTTCCTTTCCTTATTATTTTATTTATCTATCATGTTAATCGCATTTTTCATTTTATCCTCATTCTCTCTTTATTTATTTCATGACACTTTATTCTTTCTTCATTTTTTATTTGTTCTTATTTTTTCACTTTTTTCTAAAGTTATTTGTTTTGTGTATTTTACATTCATTTTTTTTTCATATTTCATATTTTCAACCGTTTTTGTGCTTTTCTTTCCTGCTTCTTTCTCATATCTCTTCTCATTCCTTTCATTCTTTCCTTGTGTTTACCCTTTCCTATTTCATTCATCTTCTGTATTTGTTCTTTCTTAATTCCTTTCTTTGTTTTATCTTTATTTTCTTTCTTTACATTTCTTACATTTATTCCTCGTTGCCTTTTCTTTTTTTTACATTTAAAAAGATTTTTGTTTTGCTTTTCTTTCTTTCTTTCTTCCTTTTTTCTTTCTTTCTTATATTAATTATTTCTTTCTTCTTTTCTGACTTTGTTTTTCCTTGCCTCTTCCTTTTCTTTCATCTCTTTTTATTTATGTTCTCTTTTTTTCTTTTTTTTTTTTCAATTTTTGTTCTTACTATCCAGCATTCATTGTTTGATTTTTCAGTCTTTTCCTTTCTTAGCATTTCTTTTCTATTTTCCTTTTTCTTTGTTTTTTCTTTTATCTTCGTATTCTTTTACAGTCTAATTCGAACCTAAGAACCCATCCTCAAGCCAGTAATCAATTGTAAACACGACAATGTTATTGCAATTAATGACAGTATATTGGGTTGGTGGTATAATTATAATCACGAACAGATTGCCTACAGCCTGAACCTGCGGACATCTATTATAACAATTATATAACTCAGTAGGAGGCGAGAACGCATGATTAAACAAATAGATGTCTTCACAGACTATGGAATCGGATGTAGTAGAAAATAAATGTTAAATAGTTAATTGCTTGGTTGTTGGATTTTACGGCATAGCAACCGTGGTCGGATCATTTGATGCCCAAATCCAACATACGTTTTATATATAGGAGTAGTTTGTATGAACACGCACACACACATTATATACACATATGTATATATCATATTATATATATATATATATTGTATTATGTATATATATATTATATATATTATATTATATATTTATTATATATATTATATTATATATATATTATATTATGTATATATATTATATATATTATATTATATATATGTATTCTATATATTATATTATATATATGTATTATATATATTATGTATATATTATATATATTATTTTATATTATATATATATTATATACATTATATATATTATGTTATATATATTATATATATTATGTTATATATATTATATTATATATATTATATATATTATATTATATTTATATTATATATATTATATACATTATATATATTATGTTATATATATTATATATATTATGTTATATATATTATATATATATTATATATATTACATTATATATGTATAATATTATATATATTATATTATATATGTATATTATATTATATCATATTATATATATATATATATATATATATGTGTGTGTGTGTGTGTGTGTAGTTAATGGTTGTTTTGTTTTAAATATTAAGTATGGTTTCTGATGTAGTTTAAAAATTTAAATCGGATAAATAGCTTTTATTTCTGTTTTTTTTTTACAAATGAGTCACAACTTATCAACGTTAACAGGTCAGTTTAAGCTACTGTTTAATTAACTGGATGAATTCGTAGCTGATTGTTCAGAATATTATGAAAGGATTGAAAACGACGAACGAGATAAAAAAATTGAATACTTATAGCAAGTATTCATCATTTATAATGTGATTTGACAATGCAGAAATAGTTTCGTAGGTTGTTTTCCATATACAAAATAAATTGAAATAATAAATTATATTGACTTGGATGAAGAAAGCCAATACCTCGGGGAAAATGAGGAAAAAATGTTCGTGAAAGTATGAGATATAATTGCGAATTAAAAGGCAATAGATTAAATGAACTGGCACGGAAAATTGGTTGGCAAACCATGTTTTGTTGTCGAACATATAAATCACATTTTATGGACGCACAATCCAACGGATTATAGTATCTTATTAGGTTTGCAGGCAGACTAATATAGCAATGCGCCTAATATATCGATACTTGACTAGAACTGACTGATTATCCCTCCAATGTGCCATCGGCCTTAAAAATACATATTTTGGCTTACACCACTGTTAGATTTGAATCATTTTCCTATACCAACCTGAACCAATCAAAGGAAAATATTATTGTGCAATTATATTGAGTTCTTATACGTTAAGTTTTCAATATATATATATATATATATATATATATATATATATATATATATATACAAGTAAAATTGTCTGTGTGTGTCTGTCTGCGTCTGCGTGTGTACATTTCTCTTCCAAATTACTCTGTCAATTTTCAGTCTACAGACTCGAGATTTGACATAAGGGGTATTGAAATTTGGGAAAATCTTTTTAATTAGGTTTCGGACAGAAATTTGGCTGTCAAGGGGTCAAAGTTAAACGATTTGATCTTTGAAAACTTGTTCTTCAAATATGTGCCCGGTATTTCGCCGTATTAAACATAACGTTAAATTCCTTAAAAAAATGAATTAAAAAACGGAAAGAAACTGAAACAATGTACATGCGAGTATTGTGCTTTTTTCTTAACAGTTGACTTCTTGTAAGTAAAACAATACTAGATCTGAGATCGAAACCAACACCTAAAAATAGTGAGTTAAGTACGATAACCATTAGATCAGCTTGCCACGTCCGTTAATAAGTGTTTTCAAATCGACTTATTCTTAACATAAGGAAGCATTCATGCGCAGTCGGGAAAAAGTTGACAAACAGATAAAAATCCGATGACCCACCCAAGTAACAATTTTTCAATTTTGACCCCCGTCACTGCCTTTTTCCGGGTGAAAACCGATTAAAAAACGTTTGAATACCCTATATAACAAATTTCAAGTCTGTAGATCGAAAAATCCTTGTGTGTATAGGTTGAGAGTTGTCCTTACACAGACACATTCTCACTTATATACATATATATATATATGCGCGGTCTTGTGTGTGTGTGTGTGTGTGTGAGTGTGTGTGCTTGATTGCGTGTTCAAGTTTTTTGTGTATGTCTGTTCGTTTGTGTTTTTGTTTCTGTAGAATCTATTAAATTCCTGCTGACTTGACTTTTTTAATACTTACATTATGTAGTTAATGCATTATATTTTCTTTTCACATAATTTTATAAGAAAGAAATCTTTAGATGTAAGGCTGTTCATGTAATCACTTCATCTTTCTCTCTTTTTCTTTGCTTCTTTCTGTTTAGTAACATCTGATCGATAAAACTCAAGACATTTGATATCGCCATAGTTCGGGTAAAAACGCATGTAGACACGAACAGCTGTTTCCAGACATTGTTATTTCAAGATACCACATCGCGCTCAAAAGATATGATTGTCCGCTGAAACTAAGATGGCCGACCGGAATTAAGATCGCGTGCTGAAATTAATAATGACCTCTTCAGTGCAGCCAAGAAAATACAGTGATACCATCTCAGCTATTATCTCGTGTGAAAAACAATCTTTAAATATTAGCGAATATAAATCTAATAAAAATATACAATGTTGTTTTATCCAACATTTTAAGTCCAAAGCTATTTGCCAGAAAATAAAAATAAACAATAAATAATTTCTAGTAGAGTAAAAAAATCGCTTGAACCCATTACAAGAAATAATTGCTATAGTTTTAAAGTATGTCTCTTCGACCGACAGACGAAATCTCTTAGTGAGAGATATCGCCGCAAATCATTTTGTCCGTTGCATATTTTGAAAGTAAATCAGAAGTGACTTTTCGAGGGCATTCATCGTCAAGCAAATATTCTAGCTGACGTGATATTTTAAAGAAACACAAACGGAATTTGATGAACGACATCATTATCAATTTTTATTTCTTATTTTTTCCCCGAATTAATCAATCTGGCAAATTATTGCTCGTAATCCATATATTAATAGGATAGCGGGTGTGTTATTTATTTTGTGTGTCACGCTTACATCCGAGTGACTGTCGTTTAATTGTTATGGATTTTCTTGTAATAACATTTTTTACCAAGAATTCTTTATAAATTTTGGTTTCGGTTTCGATTATAGCTGATGGCACTCAAGTCATTTATTTTTTATAAATAATTTTACTAAAAATTCTTTATAAGTTTTGGTTTCGGTTCCGATTATAGCCGAGGACACTTAAGTCATCTATTTTTTAATAAATAATTTTACGAGGAATTCGTCACAAGTTTTGGTTTCGGTTATAGGTGAATGAACTCAACTGTTCCCTCTCTCTCTCTCTCACTCTCTGTATATATATATATATATATATATATATATATATATATATGTGTGTGTGTGTGTGTGTGTGTGTGTGTGTGTTTTGGTTTCGGTTTCGATTCAAGCTGATGCACCCAAGTCATATAGATATATATTTTTATTTATGTAATCGCAATTTTATCTACTATATATTAAAATAATTACAGAACTTCCCATCTGGACCAAAATACCGTAGGTTTGAAACACCATATACCACATACAGATTTGTTATGTCTACATTATTAACCGCTATCTTATGTAACTTTAGAACACCATTTTAGACACATTTGGTCGTTATAATAAAATCCCACATTTCATCTTAGGAGCAACATCATCACAATCGCAACATTTTTTAACATGGTAGTTCTTATTTTCCCTATAAATCCAAAGTCCTTTTACCGCCCCCACTCATCACCGGTACTATATACACACCGTATAACTTTTTTCCTGGCATCCTTCGTCACTTATTCATACACTCATATTGCACCATTATCTTTCCAGTTACTGATTACAAAATAATAATTTCTCCCTCCAAAATATCCGACTTTTCTCATTGTCTGAAAACTGACAGATTTATTATTTGGAAATACACATCTTAATCAAAAAGCGAACGCGTCAGACCTGCACACACATGGCGTCACTCTATACACGAAGCAATCGTTTTATAAATATTAAACCAAATATTAACAGCTCATTTTCGTACATTAACATAATAATACCCTTACTGTTATCTACACGGACAGTGTCACGACGAAACTAACCCCCTTAAAAACATCTCTGATACAAAGATAATTAACATTTACGGTTACCATTGTTTTCCGTGTTTTTTTTTATGTGTTACTTTGAATTCTTTCCAGTATTAGCCCTAAAAAACATAATCCCCGAAAAAAATTTACAAGCATTGTTTTTTACTGCTTCGATTCTGCTCACCAGACAATCAACACTGCTATTTTCTTTGTTTCTTCTATACACAGTAAACTATATGGTTTTACTCTAATATTACATCATAACAGTAGATGCTATTTTTTTATTTTAGTTTATTTTGAACAGCTTTCCTGTGTTTTATTTTGATTATTTTATTTATAATATTTTCCCGTACTTAGCCAAAAATAACATTTACAGTTTACATTGTTTTTTCCTACTTCGATTCTCCTTACCAGACACTCAACAATGCTATTTCCTATATTATTTCTTTACATAATAAAATAAATATAATTCTGGACTCTAACATTCAATCATAACCGTAAATTGACATTTTATTTACTTCAAATTCCCTTTGTATGAGTTTGAAGCCTTTAAACTGTCTACTCCTTACTATTTGCGAAGTGTGTGCTTGTGTGTGGATGCGTGTGTGTACGTGTGTGTGTGTGTGTAAGTTTGTTTATGCGTGAGTGCGTGAATTTGTTTGTTAGTGTGTGCGTCCGGGTGTTTCTCCGTATGTGTGTAAGCGTGTTTGTGTTTATTTTTGTGTGCATGTGTGCGTTCTTTCCGTGTGTACGTGAGTTTGTTAGTGCGTGTGCGTGTGTACGTTCATGTGTTTGTGTGTTTGTGCGAGTGTGTGTGCGTGCGTGGTTGTGTTTTGTGTGTGTGTGTGTACTTATGTGTGTTTTTTGCGCGTTTGTGTGCGTGTTTTTGTGTCTTTGCGTGTGTTTGTGCGTACGTGTGTATACGTGTGTATATACGTGTTTATGTTTTTTTAATGTGTGCGTGTATGTTTTTTGTGTGTGTTTTTTTGGTGTGTGCCCCCGTGTGTGTTTGCGTTTGTATTTGTGCATGTGTATGTGTTTTTGTGTGCGTGTGTGTTCTTTTGTGTGTGCTTGTGTTTTTTTGACCGTGTGAGTGTTTTTGTGCCTTCCTGTGCGTGTGCGTGTGTGCGTATGTATGTGTGCATGTGTGTGTGTGTGTTTTGTGTTTGTTTGCGTATGCGCGCGCGTGTGTGCATGCGTCTCTGATATACAAATCAATCTAATACTTCCGTCAACCAGACTCAGACACGGCAACGATTGACCGTGCGTGTACAGCTAGTAATATATAAAAGTCGATAGAACATTAACTCTTTAATAATATATACGAAATTTACAAGGATTTAAATATCATATTTAAGCGTATTTTACGAGCGGGCGTCCCTGCTAGTATATAATAACCAATAGAGGATTTATTCCATAATAATACATACGCAATATGCATAAATTAAAGTACCATGTTTAAGCGTATTGTACGACCGGGCAACGCCGGGCTGCCAGCTAGTATTTATGTATGTATATACATATTCATTTAGATATACGCACATACATATTATATATATATACTAGCATTTGAGCCCGGCGTTGCCTAGGTGTTTGGAGGTGTATTTTGAGCAAAAGAAAAGCGGTCAATTTTTAAAAACTTTGATCCCTATTATAACCTCTTAAAATTTATTGTTTTGAGCTCAAATTAAGTTATTAAGTTAGATCCATGTCGAAGGAACCTATATCTAAAATTTCAAGTGTTTAGACCCAAAAGTTTAGTAGAGTTCTCAAAGGTCAAATCGTTAAACGTTGACCCCTTAACAGCAATTTTCTGGCCGAAAACCGATCACATAGATTTTCCCAAATCTCAGTACCCTGTAAATCAAATTCCGAGTCTGTAGATTGAAAATTTACAGAGTTATTGCGGCGGAAAATGTACACAGACACACAGACAGACACGTTCACTTTATATATATATATATATATATATATATACTAGCATAGGTGCCCGGCGTTGCCCGGGTGTTTTGAGGTGTATGCTGAGCAAAACAAAAAAAACAACAAAAGAAGGTCATTTTTTTTTTAACTTTGACCCCTATTATACCCCCTTAACATTTATTCTTTTGGGCTCAAATCGAGTTTTTGAGTTAGATCCATGCCCGAGGAACCTATATCTAAAATTTCAAGTGTTTAGACCCAAAATTGTCGGAGGAGTTTTGTAGAGTTCTCAAAGGTCAAATCGTTTAACTTTGACCCCGTAACAGCCAAATTTCTGGCCGAAAACAGAGATTTTTCCAAATCTCAGTACTCTGTATATCAAATTTAGAGTCTGTAGACTGAAAATTAACAGAGTTATTGTGAAGGAAAATACACACAGACACATAGAGAGACACACAGACACGTTCACTTTTATAGATATATAGATATATGTGTGTATGTATTTGTGTGTGTTGGTGTTAGTGTATTTAGTTATATATATGTATATATATATATATATATATATGTGTGTGTGTGTGTGTATTTATAAATCCCTTTCTCCCTTCACTTCCTGTTATGTTCTGTTTTTATTCTTAATTTTTTTATTCTTTATTGTTTAGTTTTTTTTTCATTTTCCATTCTAAATATTGTTGTATCGATTCAGTTTTTCGTCTAGCCAGTTCAAAATCTTTTGATAATAATATTGTGATTGATAAATATCGATTTAGCTCCTTCCACATTTTCTTTGGTCATAAAAGTGGAAAAGAGTAAAGCGGTACTCCTCGCGACGGACACATCATGTTAAAACATTTAAATTTAAATCTTTACAAAAACTTATAATGTACGTTAACGCAACTACTTGCAGTATATACAGTTTGTTTCTATTAAATATTTAAAATTTAAGTTAACTATCCAAGGACTTTTGGACTCTTTATATTATATGAATTTATTCATAGCAATTATTACAGATTTTCAGCATATATATTTATATATAAATATATATATGCTCGCGTATGTTGAAATCTTTTTAGCTAGTCCGATATTATTAAGCTTGGGTCACGACGACATAATTCCACAGAGCCCTGTAAAGCAGTTATAATAATGAACGAGATCAAAACACGATCCACAAATCAACGGAGAAATGAAGTCAATAACTCACCCATTCATGATGAAAATCTGAAGCCACGTGACCTTGAGGTGCGTTAGTACAAAAAATCAATAACGGTGTTACTGCTCATGCGCGAACGAAGACTAAACTTCCTATTAAGGATTTCATATTTGGTTTTAGTTATGCATTTACTCTAAAAGTTTGAAGCTATTTTTTTAATTTTGTAGGAGATCTGCAGTTAAATTATCGCATTACCCGGGCTCTGTTTTATTGTGAGCGCCCTTTCTTCAATGGGTTCTTGCATAATCTGGCACTCTGACAGTTACCTTCGTTCTGGTGAGCTGTGGTTGGTTCTGTTCAGTGGTAAAATTTCCGCCTTCCTGAGCTTTACGAGTCTTTTTTTTTTCTTTTTTTTGAATATGTTAATTTATTAATAACATTTTGAGACGCTCTAGTCGAGAAATACCAATGCGGTTATCCAGGAAATTTTTGTAGGCCAGATTACATTTCTAGTTCGCGGCTTTTTTTTTTTTTTCAAAACTTTGCCTGACCGTATATCGTACCTCCTGGAGTTTATGTGAATCAAATCTAAAAAAGGCCTTATCTATTTATATATCTATCGGTTTGTCGCATTTTCGATTGCAATAGCATTTTCGTCCATAATCTTGTGAATTGAATGGACGTATATTAATGTAAATATATTTAAGCATCACGATGAAAGGCCCTAGCCATCGGTTGCTCTGTCATGCGTAAAATAGGATTATCATGCTAAACATCCATATTCAATGCATGCTAATTTATTTTAGATTATCTGCGCGTCTCTATCAAGACGATTTTCTGGCGGGCGATTTGTCAAGTTTAAATCTATTCGTTCGTTTGTTCAACTTAAATGTAAAATATCATTTTCGCTTGTCTGCCACGTTAAGTTTGAAATATAATATTCATTTATACGTCATGCTTGAATTTAAAATATTATTATGGTTCGTCTGTCAAGCTTAAGTTTTGGATATTATTTTGATTGATCTGTCATACTTAAGTTTGAAATAGAATTTTCGTGCTTTTATCACGGTAAGGTTATAAAATGGAATTTTTGGTTGCACTGTAATACTTGAGTTAGAAATATCATTTTTGCTGATCTGTCAGACTTAAGTTTGAAATAACATAAGTGTGTTGTCTGATATGCGTTTTTTCATCTCCTTGAAAAGATTTATTCGTCGGTCAGTCACATTTCAGTTTGAAATAGCGGTTTTATTACTAAACGTAAAGGTTGGTGCATCTTATTTTGTCCTTTGTTGGCCATTCATTTTCTTAGAAGACAGAAATCGTCCGTGTGTTTCTGCGTCTGTGTGTGAGCGTGTTTGTGTTTATTTTTGTGTGTGTATGTGTGCGTATGTCTATTTAAACTTGAAAAAATATTTATAATCATTATTCAATATTTAATCTAACCATGCCGTCAAAAAAGGCAAACTAGCTTCTTTTAATGCAGTAATATGGTTTTCGATCTGCGAAATCTATCGCTGATTTGCTATCTCTAATATATCCCACTGGATTAGTGAATCTATTGACAGGAACTTTGTTTCTAGCGCAATAACTGTTGACATAATAAAGGCCTTTGAGTTTGGCATAAAGGTCTAGTTCATAAGATCTCCAGCTACAGAATATCTGGAATTGTCCTCTTAATGATGAAATCCTCTCTCCCTCTCTCTGCTAGGTTTATGAGAATAGTCGTCGATAGGCAGAAGTCCGAAGCTCATAGTATTAACGCTGACGTGACTGAAAGATCCATCATGGGCCACATTCATTAACCCTTACCTGCGAGTGGCTTTCGGCCTTGATAAGTGGTTACTCCCTTGTAAAAAAATCTCAACTTATCTTCATATTAAGATGCCGCTTCAGCAAACAGATAGATACACATAGAAACATAACCAACCATTTTTTTTTTTACTTTTTAGATAAGTATAAATTATTCGTATTATTTGGATTCTTCGGACTACTATTCTCATCTTGACTGTTATCTGCAAAGAGATGCTGCTTTGTGTGCAGTCGCGTAGTGGTAAAATTCAGTTGTAAGTTACACTTTTCAGAAAGTTTACAGTTCAATCCTCAGTACGGACGCCACTTAAAATACAACTGCGAATTACTTAGGATATCTACTCAGTTATGGCTGACGTAACGAGAGCATTCTACGCCCGTAGATTAAATAGAGTTCATTTGAAATTCTGTGCAGATTCCTTGAGTTCGAGACAAAGATTCCCGAGTTTGACAGCGTAAACTTAAAGAAGGTTGCAGGTTACATCGACCGATACGTTATGAAAATGACCTTCAAGATAACAGAAGTAGTTCATAGAATCCAAATAATAATAATAATAACCAACTATATAAATAAATGTTACAAAGTGCACATTCTCATGACGATAAAATACTCAGTTGTGTGTCGATCTGTCATGCTTCAGTTAAAAATAATATCTTCTTCGTTAAACGCAGAGATTGAATAGATGCATCTTAAGGATAGATGCACGAGTTTGACTAATTTTGTTGAACTGAATTCAAATCATATTATATATCACGATTTTTGATTTTCCTTTTATGAATCTTTGTTTCATATAATATAATCCGTTTCTTTTACACACTGTTTAAACAGCAAGTTATAGACAACACATCATATAGATAATTTATTTTTAAACAAGGTAATTTTAATATGTCATCAAATTTTTATCATATAATTATTCTATGGTCATCTGCATTCACCGATGGTGTAAAAACTCGATGAGATGATGCTATGTATGCCAATCTGACGAATAATAATATTGTGGTTCTGTTGTCAAATTGCCATTACAAATAACTAGCACAAAGACAAATATAATATATATATATATATATATATATATATATATATATATATAAGATAAAATACAAAAAGGTAGGTTCTCTCTACCGTACTAGAAAGATACTAACGCCCGAAAGTATCCTATGCCTCTATAAGGCCACCATTCGCCCATGTATGGAGCATTGTTGACATATTTGGGCTGGTGCATCTACCACTAGTCTCTCGCTCCCAGACAAGGTTCAAATGAGAGTCGCCAATCTGATTTGTCCTGAACTGTCATCTAAACTTCAGCCCCTGTCCCATCGACGAAATGTTGCATCCCTCTGCTTTTTTCAAGTACTTTAACGGTGAATGCTCTGACGAACTGCAAGCACTTGTGCCCCCTCGACGTAAATAACCCCGACAAACCCGACAAGCAGCTAAATCCCACCCCTTCACAGTAGAGATCCCTAGATGTAAGAGGGCCTTCTACTCCAGTAGTTTCTACCCCAGGACAGCTAAACTTTGGAATTCCCTGCCGGGTCCCTGCTTCCCCAACTGTACTGACATGCAAATGTTCAAGTGCAACGTGAACTGACATCTTGCTGCCCAACTCCCTACAAAGTACCCCTGATGCCCATGTCCCTGATAGTAGCCCCCTACAACAAAGTGCCAATATGCCTTGTTTGGGGTGAAAATGTAAAAAAAAACTTTAAAAAAAAAAGCGATGGTTGACGTTATGATTATTTGAAAAGGAAAACCGAGAATTTATAAAATAATGTTAATCAACGTTTCGTCCCTATTTAAGGGGACATTATCAGGATTTTCGAGATAAAAATGCCGAAGAAAATGTAATTTATGATCATTTGCTTCTACATTTTTACCTCGAAAGTCCTGATGATGTCCCCTGAAATAGGGACGAAACGTTGATTAACATTATTTCATAAACTCTCGCTTTTCCTTTTTAAATAATCATATATATATACATGTATTATATATATATATGCATATGCATTATATATATAGCAGCTTGAGCACTGTAAAAGCAATGGGCGAATGTCTATTTAATAGACATTTGGTGAGACGTTAACGAGCACCATGGTCTTATATCCGAACGGAATTAAATTGTGCACAATAAAAATATTGTTTTTAAACAATAAACTTTGTAAATTTTTATTTTGTATCATTTAATTCTCTTTATCTGTTGATGCACTATCTTGAATATAAAGCGTTTTTTTTTTCAGGATAGGATAAAGTCTGTAAATATTTATATTAAAATATATATATTCTATTTTGAATATACGAGGTGTCTAAAATAAAGTTTGGACTCCGGGATCTGAATTGATCAGATCGATCATCTCCCTGCTGTTAGGACAACGTCTTTCCTTCTTATCTTCTCTGAACACCCTTGAGATCAACTTTGCGCAAATCTTCTGCATCTTCATATCCCTGGGAATAATTGTGTGTACAGTTCTCACACTGACATCAAACTGTGCATTTATTGCCTCTATAGAAACACGGCGGTTCTAATTCATAAAATTCTTTATTTGGCCAATAAATTTTGGTGTTCTGACTTTCTTCTTCCTCCCACGCCTATCACTATCCTTTACAGGCCATCTGCCTTTCTTGAATCTGTTATGCCACTCAAAAACTGATGCTCGACTCATGCAATACGGTCCAAAAGTGGTCTGACACTTTCCATACGTTTCTTTGGCATTTTTACCAAGTAAAAAAAGAGAATTTTATTGCATATCGTTCTTCTAAAGTCTCCTGACGTCCAGATTGCATTTTTGTAATTCATGAACTGTGACAATCAGGCTTTATTAGGTTGTATTCCAATTCCTGGTGTCGCTGATTATTTTAACATGAAGCATAAAAATTGGTCAGTAATCTCATAAAGGTATAGTATAGCAACAACATACTAAAGTTTAAAGAGCCTGCGACCATTTTTAATGCTTGTACACAAAAGTCTGTAACATTATTGAAAGCCACTTATATATATATATGTGTGTGTGTGTGTGTGTGTGTGTTTCTAACAGAGAGAAAGAAGGAGGAGAGGTAAGAGAGAGAACCAATTCTACTTGCGATTTTATAATCACATTTTGTACTACATTTCACCGAAAATTATGCTTAACAACCTCGCACGTTGAGTTTTGATCACCTTGTATTCTGATGTTTCGCTTTCGTTATTGGTCTTCCTCGTCCGATTTCCTGTCACTTGTAACTCGGAACAGCTGGCAGCTTATTTCACATCTCTCATATACATAGGAGTGGACTGATAATTTTCTCAGCTCTAGGCTAATCATCGATTAGTCTCAAACTTCTATTTATATAGTTTATGCCCGAAGCCTTTCAAATTGTTAGCTTTTCGTATCTACATATGTATACAGGTAGGAATATCGGAAAGATTAGATATTTTAAAATGAAAAGCGTATTTCAGAATTTTGAAAACGAGCATTGATAATTTGCATTATTAGTATTATTCCGAGTATCGTTTCCATCCTTGACGTTATCGTCATTTGTGATATAACTTCCGACCTCTTTGTGTAGAACTCTGGAATCTGTATGAAATCTCTAACGGAATCTTTTATTTAACCTCTCTCTCTCTCTCTCTCTCTCTCTCTCTCTCTCTCTCTCTCTCTCTCTATATATATATATATATATATATATATATATATATATATATATATATATATATATATATATATATAGATATATAGATATATATATATATATCAGCATCTCGTTGACACGACGGTTGCGATTAGATCTCGCCCGAAGTTAAGCAAAGTTGAGCTTGGTCAGTAATAGAATGGGTGACCATTTGGAAATTCTAGTCGCTGTATGTAATCTCCGCTTATTTCGGCATTGCTTCCAGCCGTCCAGGGTATCTCCTTGCCACTGGGCTCAAGCAGTGCCGATTCAGGAGAGGTGTGGTGTAATATTGCGCAATCTTGGCCTCACAATTACACGAGAAGTTACCCTTACATAGGCATCCATTGTCTTTGAGACTGAACGGAGCCATTGAAGAGTAATTCAGTCGTCCATGAACAGGTAAATGAGTTAAGTAATTATTATTATACTCTTCGTATCGCTTATGCTAAAGATTGAATTTTGCATCTCCATAATACTCTCACTTAGAACTGATTGTATTTAGCACTTTTATTCGTTGTACAACGAATCCATATGACGTTTACTTCTGTGGACAAAATTCCGATTTCTAAGTTCGACAGTAAGATTTTGGAGTTCGCCAATTGGCTACTTTCATCGGCTGAACCTATCAGAGAATAAAATAAGTTGAGAACCGTAGTCTGACTAATTTGAATAATACAAAAGAAATCGTGTTTTAAGCTTAAAACAATAAGCTTTCAACACTTGTTTATTATGTTTATCTTTAAAAAGTGATTTATAGAAGGCAATACAACGCGGTTGTGTAACGGATACACATAAACTGAAGCGAATAATTGCATAACACTTTAGAATAAGCTATGCAGGTTCACCTTTTATCTTTACTGTTATATGCAATTCACTTTGTGTGTGCGTGTGTGAGTTTCTTTCTCATAGGTTCCGAAACGACTAAGCCTATCTTTTGCAATTTTCACACAAAGCTAATTTATATGTCTGGCAGTGTTCTTACATATGTATTGTACAGAAATTCATCCGATAAGTATCGAAAATAGAAAAAAAACCATCTTAAAAATAGTCTCTCTCTCTTATAAATAATATTTTAAGTTACACAGGCCAATGGAGACAATAAAATTTCAGCAAATCATTTCTTCTTAAAAAAACCCAGAGTTATTATAATCTGAAAATATAGCTTAATGATAGAGCATTCGACTACAGATCGAACGTTCCCCTGTTCAAGCCCATACTGCTTCAACATTTTATTTTTAGTTTCTTTTTTATTAATGAATTCAATTTACGATAAAAGAATTACCATTTAAAATCGCCGCAAATCATTTCTTCGTTTTAAAACTACCACATTAATACGAAGTGACTTTTCCATGACATTCATCGTCAAGCCTAAATATCAATTAACGTGAAACAAACACAGACATAATTTGATGAACGAAATTGTCATTATTATTTATTTATTTTACAAATTATTACATTATTCCTCGTTATATATCAATAGAGGACTGATCCTATTATAATACATACGCAATCTGCATGAATTAAAATATCATGTTCAATCATATTGTACGACTGGGCAATGCCGGGCTGCTTACTAGTAACTTTATATTTTATATTTCAATCGTGTTTTTAATTGCGTCATCATGGTTCGTCTTTAGTCTCGACGTGCATGCACGAGGGGACTTGTAAATGTGAACAATTTTACAGAATTTGAAAAACACCTGGAATTGATTTTATTTTGTTTTAAAATCTAATATCATGCTTTAAACGTAGAAATGTAACATCTAGATTAATATTCAATATTATTTTATTTTATTTATTTTTTTCTGTGTATTTATAACTTAACACGCTTTTGTTTCAATTTATATTCTACGTTCGTTTTAAGTTTAACAATTAAGCAGGAAACAACTTTGTCATAATGAGTAATTGATACATATATATGCATAGGTGTCTACGTAGATATATATGCACACACGGGTACATTAACTGCTTATATTTATTTTAATATTTTTTACAAGTAATTTTAATGTTATCTGTATCTATGTTTCGTTCGTCTTAAAGTGTCATCTAATTGCAAACCAAATAGTTTTAATGTAAAACCACAGTAGCTTTTCTAAATGAATGATTGACCCTTCAACACTGTCTACTTACTTCCCTCTCTTTTCTCTCTCCGTAATGGTGCATCCCCATGCTCATTTTAAAAGTATTTATACGAATTATGCTCTGACGCGCCAGTGTCCTCTCTTAAAATAAATACGACCTTCCAATCTGATTTGCAGTGCAGTAAAAAACCGTTTCGTTTGTAGGGATCTTCTGATACTAGAAGATTTTCTAATTTAATCGCAATTTTTCTCGGACCGATGGAATTTGGAATTACTTCCCTATGTCTGCTTTCTACGAATGTACTAAATGCACAAATTTAAATGTAATGTGAACAAGCATATTGTCCACTTAGCATGCCGCTTTTAGATCAGACCGATAATAAAGTTGCTTTTTACTTGTCAGTGATAAAATGCTTTTTGCGGTGACTAGTACATAAAAAGTTCTAATTTACCTATTATGTAGTTTCTCAGCGGTATTTATGTGTAAATGTGCACAATAGATTTGATAGCATTTGACCATGGAACGCGACGGTGACCTGTATTATGATACATTACGCGCTCTATTGAAGAATGTAAAAGACATATACCTAAATCTTTTGTAGATATAATGAGGTAATAATGACGGTCACAATCCCAGAAGAAACGCTTTTAAAAACTAAACGCTAATAAAACTGATAAATTTTAAACAACGAGTTTTTTCTCTGTAAACGTTCATCCTACAGACAAAACATTAATATGCCTCGAAGCTTTCGTCTCAAATAATACAATTGATAATGTTAGTTTGCTCAAATTTCGCGAATTCGATCACAGTCTCGTCGAAGAGCCGCATCGACTTGTGAGTGTAAAGAAACTGATGTAGGTTCAATGATGGGGCGACTGACATTGCGATTCTAAAAAATGCCACTCCAGGTCTCCCCAGCAACGGACAGTTGTTCCCGTGTTTATATAAGCGGAAAATATTGAAAACTCTTTGTTTGACAAACACTTAAGGAAAATGGTTAAACTCGTAAAGAATGCCATCATGGTGCATAATGATCAGTTTCGTTTATAATGGCTATCAGAATGAACACAATTTATTGTATTTCTAAAAAGTTATATGGGCAGCAAGACATTGGTGAAGTCATTTTTCCGGAAGTTCACCATGACGGTTTCATCTTAAGATCAAATTGCATTTATTTAGTCTCTTATGCTTTCATTAACATCTTCAAAAAGGTAGAACAATACGGAAAAACGGTTTCTTTTCAGTATTATCAAAGCGAAAATTCCCCAAAAATTACGAGTGACGTTAAATAAATAATGTCACTGAAAGTTCATCAGAAGATGACTGTTCGGTTCTGCCAGCGACTTGCACACCCTGAAGTAGGCATGATACTGAAGACAGTTATTGGTTTGGAAGAAACTAATAGCAACGGGACCCGATTCATCGTGCATTTTCTTGTGATTAGCAAAACTTGTTTTGGACAACAGAGCCTGGTCACAAACCTCACAGATCCAAATATCTCCATGATTGGGCGGCAAAGTTTGGCGTTTCCTACATGCTTCTCTTGGGGTTAGCTCGGTCTATCTTAGCTGCTTCAAATTGTTCTGCGTCCCTGTATGTCAGTGCCCTCCACTGCTTGCGATCATACGCTAGGGATCCTAACTGTCAAGAGGAGCATGAAATCTCACCAGACTCTCCTTGATGCTACACAAAAATGTTTTTTGGCTTGGGGTCTTTTGGAGCTTATCATAAAAAAACTGTTTTGGGAGTCGATACTCATCAAGCCGGACAAGATGACCCGCCCAGCGCATTTGATTCTTAATAACAATGGTAGCAATACCAGTTGTTTTTGGCCTTATTTAAGACATATGTATCAGGGACAAAACTATCCCACTTTCAACCAAGAATGTGTCTAAGACAGTGCTGATGAAACCTCTCAAGCCCTTCTACCTGTGACCGGTACAACGTCCATGTTTCAGAGGTATAAAGTAGGGATTGTACTACACATATTTGATATACTGACATTTTAGTTGTCAGAGGTAGATCACCATCAGACCAGACTATCTTGTAACCTACTAAATGCGTCTGATGCCTTGCTGATTCTCTCTCTTATTTCCGCATTAAGGGTGCCATCATTTGATAAGGTACTACCAAGGTAGACAATGTTTTCCCCGATTTCAAGGCACTTTCTATAGACGAAGATATCAGGTTCCACATACAGATCACCAGGAGCAGGAGTGTACTTAGCTGTCATTGTGAAGAAATCCATCACTAATTGCATATATACTGGGGAGTGTGTCACCAGGTCAGAATTATCAGCATACAACAGCTCCCTAACAAGTGTTTTGGCTTGGAATCTTCTGAGGTTGAACACCTTTCCAGCCGTTCGGAATCTAATATAAACACCCATATGGAAATCGCGGAAGCCATACCAGAGCGCAGCAGTCAGATAGAGCGAAAACAATGCTGGTGCAGCTATATCAAACTGCTTCACTCCAATATCAATGGAAAATTCTGGCGTCCTTAAAATGGTTTCCCTATATAAACTTTTAAACGGAAGATCGCGACCAAGGTCTGCCTATTACACATATCATTAGTATCGGACATGTATTGGTTTCATTTATGTTTTCATTTACTTATATGTTCATCATCACTGTCGTCATAAACACCTAAGAGACCATGTTTCCTTAAAACGGGTTTCTTATATGAACTTTTAACAGAAGATGGCGACCGAGGTCTGCCCATTACACGTACCGTTTCTGTCGGACATGTATTGTTTTTATTAATGCATTAATTTATTTAATTGATTTGAACATGAATAGATAAAAGCAAATTAATTAAAATAATTTAATTGGACCCATCATCACCGTCGTCGTAATTGCTGGAGAGTTCTGCGTTATGGATGCTCCTTCGGTTTGGGATTTGCACAGACACCGCAACTCATGGCCATCTGTTTTTACATGTCGTGTGTTGCGTTTATTTTTTATTTATTTATTTATTGTTGGGGTCTGATAAACAGCGTGTATCCTGCGTCGTATAACTGGACCCCCATAATACCCCCCCACAAATACATATATATATATATGCATATATATATATATACATGAGAGAGAGAGAGAGAGATAGATAGACAAATTGATAGATATAGATATATATAAAGAAAGAGAGAAAGAAAGGAGAAAAAAACAAATATTTATCGTTTCCTATGTCTGGGTGTGTCGATCAGGTTGCTATGTACCTTTAAGATAAAATATTTACATAAAGAAAATCTGTCAAGCCTTCATTATTCGTTAAATGATATATATTTGAACATAGTACGCATGCGCACGGATAATTCACCCTATCACTTCCGGCAGTTCATTCCATTGTGAATGATCTTATCCTAATACATTTATTGACATTACGATCGCAGAAATTCATTTAATACGTTTACGTCCATATCATTATGCAGTTGTGACGCAATTGCACATTACTAACTGTCCTCGCGGATACAACGCAGCCAGTAATGGCATACACCTCATGCGTACAATGAAGAAATGCCATTAATTATAACCAACGTTTGTCGTCATTTAACTCCGTTTCCGTTAAATCGATCATAAAATACATCGAGATTTGTCTCTGTGTACACATCTTGATGATGTGGTGTTAAATAATCATTTTTCAGTCCATCGGCTAAAGGACAGCTATGATGGGTATTTTTATTTTTTTTAGCTCAGCGGGCGAGGTCCCTAGATTTTCTAAATAAAGCGTAAGTATGGACAGACTTGGATGCGACAGGGAGATCCCTATTAGGGGTCACTGACCTTTTCACAAAATTACTATTATTAAAACAGTTCTTAATAAATGTTCGATGTTTCTTTTTCGTAATATAATGGTATTAAGTTTTTTTTTTATATACATACACTACTTCTGTCGATATTAACAGTATTTAACTAAAATGATGCAATGAGAAAAAAGTTAAATTATGAAAACCTTTCTAAATATATGATATTAATTGTCATTATAATTCAGTGAATATAATTTAAATAAAACCAGAAACAAATACACACGAGGCATAACTCTAAACCGTCCCACTTTTCTATTCCTGCAGTTAAAAATGCCACATACATAAAATGGGCTGCTAACTGTTTCCTCCTGTTCTCGACCGATACTACATTTTTATATTGATCAAACGAATTCATTCTCTTTTTCTCTTGTCTCTTTTAAAAAGACTTATTTACAAGATAAATACATTTATACAGAAATTACCTAATTATAAACATTTATATGATTAAATGTTAATGTTTAATTATTTATAAAAATAAATGTCAAAGTTTTTGTTTGTATTTATAAGAAGGACATGTTTAATATTAAAAATTTGGATTTCAACAATTATTTGAAGTGAATTTTGCGAAGCTATAATAAGCTAGCAAAACTTGCCATCAAATATATATTTTTACCTCCTTTCCAGAAAAAGGACTGGGTGACACTAATACTTTTAAAGTACTTCAGTACAGACCAATAAGATCTGATCTTAAGCATGTGATACAATGGGTGAAAAAGTAGCTGGTTACTTTTAATGCATCTAAAACCAAGCCTCTATCTTTACATTAACAATACTCTGATGCCAATCTGGCATCAATTGAAATGAACGGCTCTCATCTTGGAGAGGATTCATGTTTTGACAAGCTTCTGAGTTTGACCTTTACTCCCGATCTGAAATGGAACACGTATATCAAATCCATTGCCAAGGTCGCTGGAAAAATGATGGGATCCTTCTACCGCTCCAGTAGATATACCCCTTTTGATAGAATTCTCTACCTATATAAAGTACTGTTGCCACATCTGGGCAGGAACTGCTAGAAGCAGCTTATCCAGCCTTGAGAGAGTTCAAAATAGACGTCGTAGCTTAGTGGGGGATGCTCTTTTCACTTTCCTGCGGCCTCTTTACCACAGAAGAGACGTTGCGAGCCTGTCTCTGCTTTATGTTTGTTTTCATGGCTAGTGCTCAGCTGAGCTTCAATCGACTTTCACAAAGAACACTCTTCTATCTAAAACAACTATCAGTAATTTCCCACTCTCTTAATCTGTGTCTAAACCTAAATGTAGATTCCATGAACAATACTTCTTTCATAGAACCAAACGCCTGTAGAACTCTCCGATTGCCTGCTTTCCAGCTAACTACAATCTGATTTTCTTTATGTCCAACATAAACAAGTTCTTGATGAACCGTCTCTCTGAGTAATGCCATTTACAAAATTCCCACTACCAATGTTTATTATGCTATAATCTTATTGACTTTTGTATACTCATTAACCCTTATCCTCGAGCGGCCAACCTACCTTGATAAGTGGTGATCCCTGTGTAATGTATAATAAAATGTTTTACTAAATGTTTAAAATCATTTTTTCTGTACTTGTGACTTTTGTTAATTAACCAATCTACCAATCAAATACAACCAATCGTATTACATACCAATACCATTCTTAATCTAGCTGACAACAAATATATTAAATTAAAAAATATTTAAAAAAAAATGCAATTTACTTCGGGTCCACATCTGGATTATTAAACACTAGATCTCTACACATAAGCACTCCTTCAAAAATCTTTCCTGGAAAAAAAACAGACTTGTCCACCTAAATATATTTGGCGGGTTAATGCTATTCCCTTCAATTTAAAATGGGATATAATAGGATCTTATGAAACGTATATGCCGGGGACAAATTCTGCGCACTTTGTAGATCTGAAGCCCTAAATATTTTAAAATATAATGATACTAAATCCATTCTCTTAAACTTAAAAGACGAAATTCTAACGAGATGCGTTCATAAACGTTGGTTTAGGTTCAACAAATTTAAGCCACCATAAATCATAAAATTTTCTTATTACTAATATATTTTAAACATTTATAATTTACTAGCGGGGATACCGGTGTTGCCCTGTTGCTTGTAGGTATGTGTGTAAGGGAGAATAACATAAAGAATAAGCGAAGTAATAAACCTGTATAAATATAAAAAAACGATGTTAAACTTCGTGAAAAAATCGGCAAAACAGTGTATATATATATATATATATATATATATATATATATATATAAATAGCAAGTGCGACGACAACAGAGATATAGACAAAGATATATATACACATATATCATATATACAAATAGAGGTTAGCTAATTTGCATATTCATTCAACAAACGACGTATATTAATTATTTATTCATTTTTATGGTTTGATTGGTTTCATTTTACTATCACGATAAATTCTATTCATGAATAGTTTTTATATTCTGCATAATTGCGTATAATTTAAGATGAAACTCTTCTAACAAACAGAAATATATATATATATATTATATATGTTATGAATATATTATATATATTATGTATATATTATATATATATTATATATTATATATATATTATATATATATTATATATATATATTTTATATATATTATGTATATATTATATATATTATATATATTATATATTATATATATTATATATATTATATATTATATATATTATATATATTATATATATTCTATATATTATATATATTATATATTATACATATTATATATTATATATATATTATATTATATATGTATATATCATATATTACATATATATTATATATATTACATATATATTATATATATTATATATCATATACATATATATTTATTACATATATATTATATATTATATACATATATATTTATTACATATATATTATATATTATATACATATATATTTATTACATATATATTATATGTATATATATATTACATATATATTATATATATATATTACATATATATAATATATATTACATATATATTATATATATTACATATATATTATATATATATTATATACATATATATATACATATATATACACATATATATATTATATACATATATATATACATATATATACACATATATATACACATATATATACACACATATATACACATATATATACACACATATATACACATATATATACACACATATATACACACATATATACACATATATATACACATATATGTATATCCTTCGTCTACAGAGTAGAAATTTGACATATAGTGTATTTGGATGTGTAGCACACCTTTAGTTTGGTTTTTAGTCGACAAAAATTGTTGCTAATGGGTAAAAACTGACACCAATTCAGTTGTCCTTGGAAGGATCACTAGACGAAACCTGTTTACATTCACAAACTTACATTCATAGGTTAAAGAACGTTATTTTTATATTATATATATGTGTGTATGCATGTTTCAATACCATCTGCATTCTCTTCTCTGCTTTTCATTCATTTGTGTTTTGTCATTGCCCATCGTAATAACTACTTAAATCACTATCGCCGCGATGGTTCTGTAACTTCAAGCAATCCTACAGAACAACAAGAAATGCATATAAGAAAGCAATTTCTTAGGTCTAGTTTAGCTACTCTTAAAGGATTCTCAAGTTTATCACATCTTAAAATATTGGTTCCTGTGATTTTTGGAGAATTTATAATATTGTGGTTAATTGTGGTTAGTCTGCTATCCCTCTTTATAGTTGAGCCTAGAATAGAGCCATGGGGAACACAGCATTGAAAAAAAAAGCATTAGAAAATGAAATAGACTATTAAAAATGGTCTATTTCATTTTCTAATGCTTTTCTCTTTGTTTTGCCGATAATTCTTCTATTGTTGATTCTAGTGCTGTTCTTCCTGATTTTCCTTTAAAAGCTATGACGATTTTTAATTCTATAATCATCACTCCAAAGATGGTTGCTAGGGTTATTTCTGATTTTGACCAGTCTAATGCGTCTCTTCTGATTCGATTCCTATTGTTCTTATACGTTGTGCTCCTGGACTGTTTTCTATCCTTTCCAAATAATTCAATCTCTATTCATCGAAATCTTGTTTTCCTCATTGTTGGCAGGAGTCATCTGTCGTCGCTATCTTTTAAAATGCTGGTAATTTGTCTAACCCAACTAAGTG
>NC_136483.1:132289636-132299636 GCF_053919585.1 Euprymna scolopes | reverse complement strand
GTTTCGTTCGACTAACAATACTATTCGTGCGACCAACAATAATACAACATTTTTCTTTGCTTCATGATTAGTCACTTATTTATCAGATGATTACTTTAAAAAAACATAGACAAACTATTTTGAACATCTTACGCCTGACACACTTTGCCATTTTTCCTGATACCAAGCTTACAGTCATACATTATTTATCTGAACTAATTTCAATGTTTGTGATTTTTTTTTATTATCATTCTTATAGTTTTAATTTTTATATTAAAGTTTATTGTATATCCACTTGTTTTCTATTTTATTTTTACCAGTCTTCGAGTTCTATTTTTAAACTTATATTTATATATGTTTATAATTTAATGTTTAGTTAGAATACTTTAATAAAGGTCAAGTGATTTAACTTTAATTCAAAACTCCGAGTTGTTTATCTTTTGTTTAATTTCTTCAAAGGCTTAGTTAGTAGATAAGTTAGTTAGTAGATAAATCTTAATTAAAAGAATGTTAACATCCTCGCGTATTATAAGATGATTTGTTATATGCATATGTGTTTTAATTTTTTGTATCAATTTTATTTATGTTGTATGCACTAAGGTTTTATTTTTATTCATGGAAGTGCCATTTTATTAAGAATCAGATGAAGCAACTCATGTCAACTCGATATCTCAAACGAAAATAATTGAAATTACTGAAGATAAATACAGTACATGATCTTAATCTTTGTAATGAGAAAATGGCAGAGTATGCCGGTTGTATGAACCGTGTAAGTTGTCCAAATTGGTGTGTTTCTGTGTTTTTAAGGTGAACATCCGATGGGTAAGTCATTAAAATGCAGTGAATACATAATTTTGCGGACTTGTTAGTATTATAATGGTTACCTTTTGAAAATGATAAATTATCAACTGAGAAAACTTGATATTTGGAGCTGTGAGAACTATTACATTACATATTAAATATTAAAATGGTTATATATATATATTGTTAATTTTACCTTTGCATCCTCCGAGCACATATACATGTCAACTATGGATATATAAATGACTAGAAAATGATAACATCGTTTCCAAAAACCAAGTAGACATATGACTGACGAAAATAGTGCGCTAATTCGCATGAGTTTGATACTGCTGGCAAAATACATGTTTTCCGGTTCTTAAAGAAATCAATTTTTAAGTGGTGTAGAGAACCAAGAAAAGGAAGACGTGATTAGCTAGCTACTCCTGACTAACCAGTCGCTTAACATGAATGCAGAAAGAAGAAAATAATGATAAAACAATTAAAAATTCGTTTACAGTAGGTTATCCGCTTCGGTATTAATATCTATTAGCCGTAATACAGACATACGAAACCCATTTGTTCATAAACATAAGTTGGTATCATTACGTACGTATATTTTAAACACAACATTCATATAAGGCTAAACAGAGAAATCCAATCATAATAGGACATGAAGGAAATTTGATTAGCTGCATTCCAGTGCGGAACTACCAAAACCTCACTATGAAACCAGCGCCAATTTCGAACAACAGTAATTGTATTTCCTGTTAGTACAGAAATAACTTCTTTTTTTTTTTAAACAAAAATCCGTGCTAATTGAGTGAAAAAAAAATGTCGCTTGAAGCGTTTCGTCATTTTTATTAACGTTTATTTTATTAATGGCGGAAACATATTTGAGCGTGAAAATAATATGTCGATTGCTCTGCAGGCAGTGTCTCGAAGCTCGCGTTCGACAGCAATTAATTTGATTAAACTGTGTCCCAAACTGTCCAACTTGTTTGACAAGGATGATGATGATGAAGCGGAGGAGAGGATGGTGATGATGAAATTGATGGCGGCGACAATTACGATGATCATCACAACAACGATGACGACGACAATGATGAGGCTGATGACGGCGATGAAAAGGAGTATGGTTATGATAATGATGATGATCAGGGCTGACGGAGGAAGGGGATAGTGATGAATAGGAAAATGTGAGTGCTGCTGGTGGTGATAATGATGATGATGATGAGCTGCATGAGGAATCAGGATGACAACGACAACGCGAAGGAGGATGGTTAAGATGATAAGGGAAGGTCAAGGACAAAGATGTGGGTGGTGGTGGTGTTGTTGGTGATGGTGGTGGTGATGGTGGTGATGATGATGATGATGATGATGATGATGATTTACCCCATAAAAAGTGGTATTTCCTGAAATCTGAGTAACAACAAGTCAGCGCAAAGTTCAACCACTCCCCGCCTCTCTCGGCAGTCGCTGCAATTATTTGCATTATCACAACAGTTCTTAAACATTGATTTGCACCGCATGTTGATCTCTCTAGAATTGGCTCGATCTGCCTGCTTGAATGAATTTATATTTCTATGTGCCAGACAACTTCACGCTCCATTACTTACCTGCACAATTTGTTTTCGGGTTGAAAAACGTTTCCATAATTCCATATGAATTGTTTTCTACGGGATTTTTCCTTGTTTTTTTTTCTCTTTGCTTTTATATAGTTGGTTCTGAGAGTGTTGTTTTAATTGGCTGTCAGTGGCGGTTCCGTCTCTCTATTCAAAAGTTTTTTTTTTTTAAGAGAATTCTTGTAAATCATTCACGTAGCGGCTTCTGTTTCCAGTTTTCTTTTCTCGTATTTTGTTTGAAGTTTCATTGTTACTTACATGCTTCATCTGTTATTTTTGCAATGATAATCAGGATTTATGTTCTTTGGGTTAATTACTTGATACTTATTAGCCCCTCTTTCTTCTCTCCTGTTTACAATGAATATCATTCTTCTATTGCAGTTCATGTCCATGATCATTAGTTTCCTAGTTTTTTTTATCGAAATGCTCGAGTTCTTTTGTCCAGCATATAACAGTTTTAGTATATACGCCCCAGGTATTTATTAATTTTATTACTTTTGTATTAATAATTTCATTTTTAAGGACTTTCTTGTTATTCCTATCTATTATTATTATCATCATTATTATTATCATTATTATTATTATTATTATTATTATTATTATTTTGTCACTGTGAATTTTCATACAGTTATTGCTCCCATTGGAATAGTTGCTATGAAACACTGATTGCTAGCTAAACGTTGGTCTTCTAAAGAATTTAAATGACAATCAGCGTTCTCATGGAATAAGGACTCTCACCGCCCTTCCAATTAGTTCCCACCTCCTCTTGCGTCTCTCCGCCATTCTAAACGCTTAAGATCGTTTTTATAGTGCATACTCATGTGTGCGTGTGAGTGCAGTTTGTTGGGGAAACTCAAAGGTTTTGTCTGTTTTCATCATTTGCCATTTATTATATCATCTATCAATGTTCCGTTTGATTCCAATTTCTCATTATCATTTCCTATATCTTGCGGGAGTGATTACAGATTTCCTTTAGGTGATTTTCTTCATATTCTATATTTCTCATAGTTTTTTGGCAAGTTACACGTATTTGGTTCGATTATATAATTATCACAATGTAGAGGCTTCAAACGGCGAAATCTAGGTTTTGGCAGATTATTATTATTATTTTTATTACTATTATTATTATTATTATTATTATTATTAATAGTAGTAGTAGTAGTAGTAGAAGAAGAAAATAAAACAGTGTGTAAGTATTTAACAAGTAAACTCTTAAAATACTGATCACATAACACTTAAATTAACAGGAAATTATAATTATGCACCAACGATGGTTTATAACGATGAAAATGTTTGTTTGAATTGATGAATAACGCGTATAAACATTTATAGGCAAGTTGAAATGCAAAATGTTGATTTCAATTGGCCGACATGTTTTTTACTTTTTTTCTACGCATTCTCATATAAAATGCATTTGTTCAAGTCTTTATATTTAGATTTTATCATGGTTCTCTCGACACTAACATTAGTAGAGAATGCGACAGAAATGCTGAACGTTTTGCTTTCAATTCGAGTGGATGGCACCGCCATTTTGTTAAAACTTTTGCTATCATGTCTTTGTATCAATAAATGTCTTTGGATTAATAAATGTGTTTGGATTAATAAATGTGTTTGGATTAATAACTGCGAATATCTGCATGGTTTTAAATATATTTACACGTATTTCACGGCAAGCGGAATCAAATGATTTATTTACAAGCTGGAAAAATAACATTTTTCTTTGTAATTTTTACAGATTTTTTACTGTCTTTTAAGACGATAAATATGTTTTGACAATTATTTTTTTGCCTCACGAACGAAAAAAAAAATCATATATTTGGAGACAAATTCTAAGTACAGTTTTAATAGAAAAATTACTGAGGCTAATGCCAGGCTCCTGCGTTTCTTTTCTTCTTTCTTCTTTTTTACCAAGTAATCTCTATATAAATAAAATGAAGTCATTTTTCCCCTCTGAGTTTGACCTTAATGGGATTAAAACTCAAGACATTCATGCAAATGTAATATGTACAAACTGCAGCACATTATCTGAGATGTGCTATAGGCATATGACCTCTACACTTGCTCGATAATAGTCCATTCCTATATTTTTTCTGGTGAGAGTTCACTGCCAAAACCTGTAAGTCAATGGAAGTTGTAAAATCTTTTCTCTCTATTTAATTCCTCCTTTCCCTGCTCCCCATTTATACCGCCGTTTCATCGTTCACGAGGGACTAATACGAAGCACACCAATTTCGGGTTTTGTAGCTGCATACAAAACCCGAAATGCTTCCTATTGCGAGAAACGCACCACGCCTAATTATGCATTGCTTATTTACAATCTATTTCGAAACAGTATTACACTAAGGAAAAAAAACACGATTCTCTCCTTTTCTTGGTGATTCCTTTTCTTTTCTTTTCTTTCATTAATATATATAATTTCCTTTTCCTTTAGTTTCGTTTCGTTCGAAGCTTCCTTTTTCTGTGTCCGTTTATCCGATTTCAGAGTTAAATATTAATTTTCCGGTTATCGCATTACAAAATGTAAACTGTCAAATTTTCACGTAAAGCGATTACGAACAAATCAATCTCGATTAGTAACAAATCAATTTATCAGTGCTTCAAAATATTTACCGAATCTGATCGAAAACTACTACATTTAAAAATGTAAACAATGCATTTCGATATGCATCTCTAAAAAACCTCAGTTCCGGGTTACTGCGTTTCGTATGCTTTCGTTTCGTTTCTTTCATGTTCCCATTTTTTCGATTACATTGCCATTTTAAACATCAGTACGATATAACTCAAAGCAAAATGTTTTCTGTTTTGTAGTATTTACTTCAATATCTTACGACTTTACTATTAAACTTTGAATTTTACCAAGACAACTATTATTTATCTCTAATTGGATTTTTACATTGGATTTATTTCTCTTCAAAATTGAACTGAATTGGTAAGCTCGCCGTCACTTTCTTCCCTTGGGGAAATTAAGTTTTGGCCTTAACCTTCAAATTTCTATTTCAGTCATCCAAATTAATTAGTGTGAAAGGAGCTTAGGAATTTCTGCATAGAATGATATACCGGTACATTATTACATTACGGCAATTCATCGTTCACATTCCATATGTCAACTTCTATAGGCTTCTGGGTAGGCTGACACGGTTACGGGTTGTCTATTCAGAAAGCCGTTCTTAACATAGGGAGGGTTGGGGTGTTTACTCCGAGACCCGTTCATTTGGAAATTTTTACATTTATTTAATGAGAACAGGCAAGTTTTCCATGGAACATTTTTGGTTATTACAAACAGAAAATCACATGACATATTCATCAGGGGAATTGGACAAATATTTAGTGAAACATTTGCGTAAAAAATTATCATTTTAATAGAACGATTTCGTAATAAAAGCAACATTGGATTTTTATAAAATAGTTTGTTTTTTTACGTCGAAAGGTCAACAACAAACAAACTTAAATGATTGTTTTTTTTTTTCTTTTTATAACGGGGAAGTGGGTTATTTTTTTTTTATTTATTTACTTTCGGTTTTGACTGCAATCGTTCTCCAGTTAATATTTTTTGTTATTTATTTCATGCTTCGGATATAACTCCCTCCCTCCCACCTGTACAAACACTTTTTTTCCTTTGGGGAAATTAAATTTTGTCCTTAATCTTTCAATTCCTATTTCAGTCACCTTAATTACTTAGTATGACAGGAGTTTAGGAATTTCTTGCCAAATCTAAATATTATTTATAATTAAATATTATGAACATTAATAAATTATATTAGGTAACATTTATATAAATGAAAGCCTTTACGGTTGGGATAAATATGGAACGGAAATTTACTTTCCTTCCCTTTTCAATTCGGTACAGTATTACATAACGTCAAACTTATCGTTCACATTACACACGTCAACTTCGATAGATTTTCGGGTATGCTGACAAGATTAGGGGTGTCTACTCCGAAACCCATTCTTAACATGGGGAGGTTTGGAGTGTCTATTCCGAAACGCATACATTGGAAAAATTACATGACATACTCATCATGGTTTAAACTGGTCGAGCGCCATTTGACAACCGAAACAAAATCAAAACATTTATTGTATAAAAATTTATCAAAATATAATTGGAAAAAGAATAATTGAAAAGTTTGCGTAAAAAATTATAATTTTAATAAAACAATTTAGTAATAAAAGTAACATTGGATTTTTATAAAATACTTTTCTTTTTTTCCGACAAACAAATAATTATTTTGAATTAAAGACACTTTGAAAGACTAACAACAAATTAATTTAAATGATTGTTTTTTATTTGTTTAACGGGGAACTGGGTTATTTATTTATCTATTTTTTAACGACAATTGTTCTACAGTTTAAATTTTGGGTTATCTATTTCATGCTTCGGCGATAGTCTAACCAAGATTTGCACAGAAGGTGCGTTATATAAAATGGCGTCTCAAATTTCGGCAATAAAGTGTAGGAGCAGCGTCATTCTTTGGATTATATTCGTTGGGGGGCACAATTTAATAACAAAAAACATTACAACGGAGCGAAATTTAAGTTTCGCTTCCATTTTTACGACAACCGAACAAATAAAAAGGGATTGATTTACTCGGATTTTTATTAGAAGCTTAGCACTTATTAAAATTATTTTATTGTTGAATTTTTCGCATTTTCGTTACATTTGTTAATTTGCAATCGCTGATAACCCACTTCAAAAATTGAACACAAGACGAAATTAAAAGAACGGTACTCATGCAGAATTCGACCCCCCCCCGATTCCCTTTATGGTTAGGGTTCGACCGGCAGTCACCGGATTCAACCGAGCGTTGTTTAAATTTTGAACCACTAAATCAACATTTTATTTATTTTTTGCATAATTAATTAATTAATTAATTAATTAATTAATGATGGGAGTATTTTTTCGATTTATTTTCTTATCTGTTGACAAAAAATAATTTGTACATTCTCTTGAAAAAGAACAACTTTTCTCTACTTTCACCTAACTATTTACAGTGTTCATATAAAGCATTCATCTTTTCTTTTTATAATAAAAATTCCGTTTGCAAAAAGGAACGTTTACTGCCACTTTTCCTTTAAAAAAAAGTGCAAGTTTTCCTGAAAAAAAAATTTCCCATAACAATTTATGGTAAAAATGGAATCTTTTTTTTAGGAAAAAAAATTGCAGAAAATATTAAAAGTAAATAAACAAGACAAAATGCAATTTTTCTTGAGGAATATGTTCCATTTTAACAAACCGAGCCACAGAAACGCGTAGTCGGGTACAGCTAGTAAGTAAATAATGCTTGAGATTCTGATATTGGAAATCTAAATATTTCTAACTTTAATAATGTGATTTTTCTTTAAATTAAATGATTGCTTCAGTGCCCTTGAGTAGTTTTTCTTTCTCTAATAGCTTTTCTTTTACTTTAAATAATTTCTCTCTTTTTTGTAAAGAAATGAGACGGAAAAATCCCTGTATATCTTTTTTTTTATTCATTCATCGGTTAGATAAACAAATATTAATTGCAAACCTAAATTCGAAATACGTGTACTGTGTTCTTTACAAGGTTTTTCTTACACATTTACTAAATTCAAATATTTTTAATAAAATTATGACAACACAAAATAAAGGTTTATTTTAACGTAAAATAGAAATTTTCGTAACTAATAAAATAAAAATAGTTATTAAATTTTAAGTAAACAAATATTAATTTCAATAACACGTTTAAAATAATTTCTTTGATTAAAATGATGTACTTTTTACATTAACTACAACTCACCGTTCACATGACAACAAAAATCGGTGCTGATAAATAGTTTACCAGATATGAGAACATTTGTTATCCAACGTAAAAGCTAATGTAATCCCTGGCAGCCATTTTTTTCACAACCGAGGAATTAGTAATGCGCATGCGTAACGTCTTTCCGAATAAACACCCCCAATTACCCCAGGTTAAGAGCGGCTTTCGGAATACCCCCCCAATGTTAAGAACGGCTTTCGGAGTAATCACCGACAATCTTTCCATGTTAAGAACAGCTTTCGGAATGAACATCCCAAACCTCCATAAGTTAAAAACAACTTTCGGAATAAACACTTTGTCGTCTGCTTCAATTACACGCATGTGCATTGCAAACTACTATGTTGTGAAAACAAAATGGCTGTCAGGGATTACATTAGCTTTTAAGTTGGATATCATATGTTTCCATCAGCCCAAAATTAAACTGTGACATTCGTTGTCAGCATACCCGCAAAGTCGACATTTGCAATCCAAAAACCGCCACGAGACTAGAAATCAACCAATGAAAGGTTGACACAAAAGCAATCATTCAAACATAAACGGAAGTTCTCTTGCCCATTATTTTTAAATGAAATTCAATAAAATTTGAATTTGCTCAAAAACAATAAATGTTATAAAGTCTATGTTCATTCACTCTGCGCCAGTAGAAGTGCCAGGTGGTAGTTGCCAAATCATTACAATATTGTAAATATAATTCTATTCTTTTTACATCGTATTCCGAAATCATCCTACACTAGAACTTCACATTATTAATATTCAATCATGGTATTACACTAAGTTAACCTTAAAATGGTAAAAAAGAGAGATAGGTTAAACATTTCCATGGCAGGTGCTCGTCTGAACTCCAATCTCTGGTCCCCCCTCGCCAATCTTTCACGAAAAACACCCGTCTAGCTGAGTCCACTGTGAAAAATTTCCCCCACTTTATATCTGTGCCTAAATCAAAACGCGGATTCCATGAACAAAGCTTCTTTCTTGGAACTGCACGCCTGTGGAACTCTGTTCCGTCTGCCTGCTTCCAACCTGACTACAACTTGGATGTCTTCAAGTCCAACGTTAACAAATTCCTAATGAACCGCCCCCTTAAGTAAACACACTAACGTAATGTACTTGCAATAACCCTTATCCCTGAGTAGCTTCTGGGCCTTGATAAGTGGTGATCACTGTGTAAAAAAAAACATTAAACAATGAGATCGCCAAGCTAATCAAGAACCTTGACTCCAGTAAAGCAACTGGTCCCGACGGTATTCCAATTATAGTGTTTAGAAAATTACAACTAGAACTTGCCCCCATACTTTCTAAACTGTTTAAGCGTTGCCTTAAGGAGAAGTGCTTTCAGACACCCTGGAAAACCTCATCAGTATGCCCTGTATTTAAGAATTCAGGTGATAAGTCATCCCCCTCTCAGTACAGACCAATAAGTCTCCTATGTGTCAGGAGTAAGTTGCTGGAATCCACAATAAATAGAGAAGTAGTCAATCACCTCAGCAGAAATAACCTTCTTAGCGACACACAATATGGTTTCCGCTCTGCTAGATCTACAGCAGATGTGCTAACGGTTATATCTCATAGGATTAGCGAATCTCTCGACAAAGGCTTCATTTCTAGGGCAATTGCTCTCGACATATCAAAAGCCTTTGATAAGGTTTGGCATAAAGGCCTACTACACAAGATTTCCAGCTACGGTATAACGGGAAATGTTTTCTCTATCATTAAGTCATTTCTCTCAGATAGGCCGATAAGAGTAGTTGTTGATGGGCAGAAATCAGAGGCTCACAGTATTAATGCTGGAGTCCCTCAGGGGTCAATACTGGGCCCAACTTTCTTCCTGATCTACATCAA
>NC_136483.1:132277136-132284636 GCF_053919585.1 Euprymna scolopes | reverse complement strand
TAAAAAAAATAATAATAATAATAATAACAATAATAATAACAATAATAATAATAAAAATAATAATAATAATAATAAAAATAATAATAACAATAATAATAATAATAATAATAATAATAATAATAATAACAATAATAATAATAATAATAATAAAAATAACATTAATAATAATAATAACAATAATAATAATAATAATAATAATAAAAATAATAATAATAATTATTATAATATAATAATAATATAATAATAATAATAATAATATAATAATAATAATAATAATAATAATAACAATAATAATAATAATAATATAATAAGATTAATAATAATAATAATAATAATAAAAATAATAATAATAATAATAATAATAATATAATAATAATATAATAACAATAATAATAATAATATAATAATAATAATAATAACAATAATAATAATATAATAATAATAATAAAAATAATAAAAATAATAATAATAATAATAATCATAATAATAATAATAATAATAATAATAATAATAATAATAATAATACTATTGCTATAAAAATACTATTAAAATAGAAGTCGTTCTACTGTTCAGATTAGGACCCTCCAAAATAAAAGATCCAGATACGTTAACTAATACATACAAAACATACATTTTGTAACAATTAAATAATAGCAAATATTTCAGAAGCGTAATAATGTCAGAAAATAAATTATGAAAACAATAACACGTTGAGAACTTACAGATAAAACAAATATTTTAAAGCAAGTTTTAAATAAATACATTAACAAGAGTTGAATCTTACAATCCGAAAAGTGCTAGCGATAAAAAAGGTTTTAGGAATTTAGTTGAGCAAAATAATGTTAAATAAGGTAAGATAGAGCAAAGAAATAGTTTTTAATATATCCCCGTAAGATAAGCATCAGTCGAGCAGAGTCGGTAAGTCGGAGATTTGAGTTTGGGGCGAACAGGTTCGCTCATGACGACTTACATTCATGGAGGTTTTAAGAGACGCATTTAGAAGATGTGTACCAATCTATAGCAATGTTGCAAATATAACCATAATGATATGGCGTTCTTTTATGATGAGAGTATTTCGTTTGCAGAACCTCAAACAAGTATTCTATGCACGCATGATGGCTTATTTGTTGAGTTTTAAGATGTGAATCGTGTGTTTATTTCAGTCAGAAATATTATGAAAATAGTGGTTATAAAAATGAAATGTTTTTTATTGGGCAAGAATGTTCGGTATAATTGAACTTTGTTACTCTAAAGACAAAAGTCAGACTAGATTTTTTCAATTAAGGACTGGAAATGGCTTTTTCTGGTAATGTATGTATAATTTTATTAGGATCCGAATATAATTAAATGCATTGTACGTATTTTCGTTTTCTTTTGGAGTTTGAGTTTAAGAAAAAAAAAAAAAATGAAATTAATTGCATTTCTAAAAAGAAGGTCAGCTTATACTATTAAAAGCTTAAAGGAGTAGAATAAATTGATGTTTTCGTAGGCGGTAAATCATTTTACTTTTTCAAGGACGATTCGCGAAACTCTAGGGGGTTTATTTCGAGATGTTTCAAGTACCTTGTATGGATCAGCTTGTAGTATAAAGTCGTAAGGATAGCGTGAGCATGAAAACCTTTATTTTGTTCGTCTGATATGAGCCTATGATAACTAATTGCGGATACCAACTTAGGGGAAATAATAAAATTGCCCATTTCCATAAGTGGCGGACCGCAGATACGGCCATTATGTTGTGAATCAATCGAAGGAATCTGAAATAAAAAAGGACAAAATAGAATGATGCTTTTACCTATTGAATATGATAAGTACCAAATAGAAAATATACAGCAAATTGTCTACATATGAGATGTAGCTTTATCTTCGTAGTTTAATGCACCATATTAAGGTATTTGGAGTAGTATGTATGTTCGATGACACGGGTTTTGTATTCTAGAGCTTTCCGGCGGGGATCACACATGTCGGACGCGAAGGATAGTTAAGGGTTTAGCTGAAGAGTACTTCGTGTTCCGTGCAAACGGATGTTTAGCGGGGTTTTCTTCTTACTCAAAGGTATAGGTTATATTTAGTCGAGTTTTACGTACAACACCTGGTATTCCAAAATTATTCTTATCAATGTCGATTAATTTCGGAGATATTACGGAAATCGATTTTGTATCAACGAAGGAAAAGATACTCTTAGCAGCTTCTTTCAAGAGGTGGCAACAGTACTGCATCTTAGGATGTATTTAACTATTATAGTCGGGCATTTCGAAATAACTTCTTTCTAACACGTAAGTATTTGTACTTTGATTAACAATATATAATTTTAAGTACAAAAACATAATAGGTGGATAGATATTTCGTTTTATTTGAAACATGTTGAAAAAAGAGACTTCATCAGTAATCAAAGAGTCGTAAAATATATATTCGGCGCGAAACTTTTACTGCGGAATACATTTCCTAGTGCAGAATGATATCCGATCTCTGACGCTCGTTTTAAGTTGCTAACAACTTAGAATATTGGTTCAACAAATTCGTTTGATTCTTATATCATTTTTTTTATTTCCTCGGCTGTTCTTTCAAATGCTGACCTTCAGCTGCGTTTTCGAGGTACAATAAAAAAAAAATTGGTCGCCTACTGGACACTATGACCGAGTGTCTTCAGCCTGCAGAGGTTTATTAGGAAAACTTAGCATGAGGGTACTTACTTTCATAAATAGAGTCTGACTAAATATTTAAAAGAATGTAGTATTAAAAACTCAAATAAGTTCCACTCGATACGACTATACATTAACTTATACCATTAATAGTTCATATTTTTCTTGTGTTGTTATCTCAGGTTACAGCACTTAGTTGAATACAAAATTAGACAAGATGAACTCTTGCCTAGAATCATGCATGACCGCAGAATAACTACAATAAATATAAACTATAACATAATTACGTGGTCGATTAGGAAGAAGACAATTTCTGTTTCAACCCGGTCACAGTTGACGGATTAGATAAAAGATTCTGTTCGAAATTTCATGCAGATATCCAAGTTCGATAGAAAGATTCCCGATCTCGCCAAGATACACATAGGTTACATCAACACCTGAAGAAGATCGGAGGTGACTTGGTCGAAACGTTACATTTTAAGTATAAAAACAATAGTCTAGATAGTCCAACTGATGCAAACTCCGAAAAATTAATGTTCTTTCAAACTTTATTAACTTAATTTAAAAGAAGTCCAATTTAATTCTAGAATATCTATGTATCTTACGTAGAAATCAACTGTTAGCATCAGGCAGGGGCCCCTCAATTTCTGAGGACTAACTTCAGTTAAAAAGACAAGTGGATTAAGTGGATGGCTTTTATTTTTGAGTCGTCCAAGCATCACTACTAAAGGCTCTGCACATCCCGACGCGAGCGGAGGTAGATATAGGGTCATCTAATGTAGGAAAATGTTCGATTCCCCTAAAATTCCCTTTAAATTGTAAACGAAAATAAAAATTTATCTTCCACAAACCAAGGCCAGAAAATCTGAAGTGTAGTATCAAAACAGATAATACACTTTGTGTATAATCAAGAAAAAGTCTCTGACCGTCTGTTGGTCGCGTTTAAGTTAGAAATAGTATTTTTATGGCTCAACACGTAAAATGAATGTAAATATATATTCCAGATGCACAAGAAGCTCTGTCTGTCTGTTCGTCATATTTAAGTATGAAATAGTATTTTAGTCGCTTAAACAGGTTCATTTAATGTAAGTTGAGATGTGGCTAAAGATCTCTAGAGTAGGTTGTGTCTGTATGTCGGTCTGTCACGTTTTAGTCTAAAATAACATTTTCCTCGTAAACCAGGCATATTGAATAGAAACATTCTATTTTTCTAGGTTTATATGTGCATCTCTATCAGAGGACTTGTGCGTCAATTAGTTTTTCTGTCACGCTTCAATTTACGAATAGAATTTGCATTGCGAAAAACACACATTAAATTGCTGCACCTTATTTTAGAGATAAGCAAATATCTTGTAGCAGTGAAAGTTGAAAACAAAAACGTTCAACTCTCGAATCAAAACACGCGCATCTCAACAACAAAATAGCCTGACACAAACGACATAAACTCATTTTTTTTTATTTTACTTTGAACGCATCACGTCAATTTAACTGTCTTTTGAGGAGGAAAGTTTCAACTATTTTTCATCTAGGATTAAGAAAATTCGACCATGCAAATCAATGCTAATTAGTATAAATGAACTCTTGTTATCACACAAAAATAATAAGATTCTATCTTGAAAGCGAAATGTTCTGCGTCCAAAGAACGACACGCGGTGCGATCCTCACTCATTTACTTCGTGGGCCTTCATAGGATGACTGCTACAGGTCTATTTAATGTAATTTGCCTGTTGAAGTTTTAAATAGCAATTTCTTTAGCTGGTCACGTTTCCTTTCAGTGTAAAGTCGGATTACTGATTTAAATAGCATTTTTGTTGGTCAAAACTAAAAAAGCTTCACCACATAATTGACAACAGAACTTCCGTTTGTTGGATGATTGTTCCATTGAATCAACACATGTACGGATTAGCAAGTTTACTGAATTAATGGCTAAAGTCATCATCAGGGCCGACTTTTTCTTCATGGAGGTTTGGCCGTCTTCTTATATACGCCCCCCTTTTATTTCTACATGCCCCCCCCACGTAGTGTTAACCAGGTTCAAATGACATTTCCATATGTCATTAATGCTTGAATAAAAAATAGCATTTGTTATTGGTGTTGTATTTTGTCTGTTAGAGTTGAGTCAAACTTTATCAGTTGGTTTGTATCCAAGCGTACAATATCGATGATTTTTCACGCTTAATTATTAAATAGTATTTGCTTTTGTTTGTTGTGTTTACGTTTCAAATAACATTTCGACAATTGCACTTTTTTTTTTGCCGTTCGGAACACTCTTTTTTTCTCTCAACAGATTATAGTGTCGACCGCGCATTCTGCTGAAGGATATTTCTTGTCCCGCCTATTTCTTTCATGCTGATACCCATGGTCCCCTCTTTAAAACATTCACAACAAGAATTCGCCAAGCCATCTCTATAGAAAAGAACTTTCCCTTTTCTTTTTGTTCCAAAAGTCAAACGGAATTTCCCCGAACAAAGTTTATCTTCAAGAACACTACATCTGTGGTGCAAGATATTACGAGCCTACTTTCCAACCGACTACAGCATAATCCTCTTCAAGTCTAATGTAAACAACTATTTATCTAACCGTCCTTTTGGAAAATCCAGTTGTCTTCAGTAATCCTCTGCTCATTCCACTCATCATTTTATATCTTCTCATGACACGGATTAACATCCAACAATCGATATACACCTTAATTATCGAGTAGCTCCCGGGTTCTACGAAGCAATAATCTATTAACAATAAAGGTTTTGGTCGCTAAACTCGGAAATAGAACATACGCATTTTACTTCCGTTGCTTCCAGGCAACTCCACAAGAGTTTGCAAATGATCCATAGGGTAGGGGATAAAGTACTTGGTAAATTCAGTTGTAAGTTACACTCTACTGGAGGCTGAAGGTTCGCTCTTCAGTACGGGTGACACTCAAAACAAATTGCAAATTACTTAGGACATCAACTCAGTCATGGCTAACGGAACGAGAGCATGTTATCCCTGCGGATTAAATAAAGTTTTCCGTTCAAAAATCCGTACAGATTCCTGAGTTCGACAGAAAGATTCCCGAATTCGACAGAAAGATTCCGAGTTCGACAGAAAGATTCCCGAGTTCGACAGAAAGATTCCGAGTACGACAGAAAGATTCCCGAGTACGACAGAAAGATTCCCGAGTACGACAGAAAGATTCCCGAGTACGACAGAAAGATTCCCGAGTTCGACAGAAAGATTCCCGAGTTCGACAGAAAGATTCCCGAGTTCGACAGAAAGATTCCGAGTTCGACAGAAAGATTCCGAGTTCGACAGAAAGATTCCCGAGTTCGACAGAAAGATTCCTGAGTTCGACAGAAAGATTTCGAGTACGACAGAAATATTTCAGAGTTCAACAGAAGGTCAGAACTTACATCGAATAAAACTTTGTGAAAATAACAATTGAGATGAGAACAATTGTTGGAAGAATCCAACTAATAGCATTCTAGTTATGTCTTGTTAAAATGGTGTTTTCTTGTAAATTTGCAGACGGGTTGAATTATGGATGATATTCAGCGTCAATTGCGGAATGATGTGAATCTTCACGCTGATACACCACACTCCGTCCCATTCTGAAACAAGTATGCAATAAACACGAAGTCTCATAGAAAAAGACAAAGAGGAAGCAAATATTTAAATCGGTGAAGAATGGCATCCATCCAAAATGCTGCGTCAATATCTACTCATTCTGCAATAACTCAGATGCACAGTTTGATTAACGTTCTTCTATGATTTACCGTGTTTCGGACGAGGATCAAAGTGCTGTATTTGTTTTTATTTTGTTTTTGTTTCAGTTTTGAAAACATCTACTCTAAAACCCCACTCTCTATTCCATTTCCTCTCACTAAAATTCCACTTCTATATATTTTGAGGAAGCGAAATATAAATTGACAACTATTTTCTTCAGTTGCAGATGTTGCAAGTATCGGTTATTTGGAGTTCAGCTTGGTTTGCCAATTCATCATGAAGAGACTGACACCCGGTCAGAACACTCTGATATGATCAATTTACCGAGAAAAACATTTGATGAACGAATATAATTTCACTAAATGAGCTTCTCAACTGGCCACATCATTCGTGCAATTTTACCCCATTAAATTATTTTCTTTTGGGATATGTAAAGTCCTATATCTACGCTGTTATCAGACACAATGGATCATTTGAAAGACAGCATTCGACGTGTTGTTGCCAAAATATAACTTCATTGCATGCGCAGAGTTTGTGAAAATTTGATTTCTAGCTGCAGGGTCATATGCCTGAAATTGTATTTAAATTATAAATGCAAAACAGTAATCTTTAAAATAAACCACATAATTGTATAATAAAAATAGTGTCCTGTGATCTATTTTAGTTTAAATTTCGCCGGCACTCAAAGAAATCCCTTAATTAAGAAACTTCTCTTGTTTTCGGTTTTAAATAAACCGTAAATAACTGCTCGCTGTACTTTTTGTTTGAAAGAGTTTGTGGCGTCTTACTAATCTGTTTTATTTAGTAAATTTTATTTTGGGTAGTCTTCCAAAGAAATTGCACACATACATATAAGAAAATGGTAAAATCATTTATGAAAAAAAAAAAAAAAATACATAAAGCACCGAGAGTTCGACATCAACAATTGACCGGTGTATAGCCATTTTTAATACGATAGATTTTTAATTTGAATAAAGCTGTATCATCAGCATGGAAATTAGAGATCAAATAGAAACCTTAAATATAAAATGAACACCTAAGTGAAGATAAAACATTATACAGTAAATCAAGATCATAGTCGAAAAAAAGTAAATAGAGACACTCTTATAATGGCTATATGAGACAGATATATTATTAAAACAAGGAGTTACAGTAATTT